>NW_017307232.1:288384-299960 GCF_000935625.1 Nanorana parkeri | reverse complement strand
CTGTAGGCTGTCTAATATAAATATTGGTGTAGGTTTGTGTGAGGATATTGGTGTAGGCTCCCCATGCTCTCCTCCTGTTGAATTAAGTGCATTGAATTTGATGATTAACCTTGAAAAGGTTTCAGTGTGATCAGCAGATCTCATGTATTTGTCTAGCAGTCCAGGTTACAAATCCATGTGGTCACACCGGACTATTTCCTCATACTTCTACTCTGGTTTGGTTTCATTTTTTCTTTTTATGTGTTAAAGCGATTTGGTCATATGTTAATTCTAGTGCAGAAACCTTCCATCATTCATGAGCACAGAGGAATTTTCCATTGCTGTGATACCCACCACAAGGAAATAGAAGCTCATTAGGAAAAAAAAAGGAAGAATTCCTTCAATACAGGAGAGTATCTTTAATCATATGCTGAATTGGAAAGCTGCTGTGCCTAGATCTCCTCCTTGTCCAGACAGAGGAATATTGAAATGAATTACCATTGGCAATCTTAGTACCTATAAGGTGTTTTACAATTGAAGAGTGCCAGTATATTTATCTTTTCTCTAAGATACAGTAGGTCTGGGAGAGTGGTTTCCAGTGGCTTTATTTATGGCATTTGCTGAGACTTTATTCACAAAGCATCTAAAGAAATGTCACAACAAATATTAAGGGGGTATTGACTTAGCTGCCAAAGGCAGTCGTGTGAATTACCGAGTCGAAGTGAAGTGACCTGAACACTGTCCGGCTATTCACTTCAGCTAAGTACGGCTGGTTTCGGCTCCCTTTGGATGCTTACATTACCGAGGCCGTCCGTTCTCGCTGCTTCGGCTGTGACTTCGGCTCAGCCGAGCCGAAACATATTCGTTCGGCTTGGCTGAACTGTTCGGCTGCTGTGCGGCTATCGTGAATGGCCCATACAGCAGCCCTTTGGTTTGGCTGAACTGAAGGGCTCTGGCGGCCGAAGCTATCCACCAGGGAGCCAAGTGCATATAGCACTTGGCCCTATTCTGATCAGTGGCCCCTATATGGAAAAACAAAGCACCTCTTTATGTTATTGCTGGCTGCAGCTCCACCCTCCACCAGTGTGAAGCCCAAAATGTGGACCTTCCTGGGGGAGGTACAGCACTGAGCTCCCGTCATCTCTCTAAGCTGACGGTTTGTTTACTATTATGATCGCCCTGGCGCCCGCATGGTAAGCCCCCCCCCCCCCCCCAGTGGTCCTATTTATATTGTCTGCCATTATACTCCATGTAGGCTGTCTAATATAAATATTGGTGTAGGTTTGTGTGAGGATATTGGTGTAGGCTCCCCATGCTCTCCTCCTGTTGAATTAAGTGCATTGAATTTGATGATTAACCTTGAAAAGGTTTCAGTGTGATCAGCAGATCTCATGTATTTGTCTAGCAGTCCAGGTTACAAATCCATGTGGTCACACCGGTCTGTAGGCTGTCTAATATAAATATTGGTGTAGGTTTGTGTGAGGATATTGGTGTAGGCTCCCCATGCTCTCCTCCTGTTGAATTAAGTGCATTGAATTTGATGATTAACCTTGAAAAGGTTTCAGTGTGATCAGCAGATCTCATGTATTTGTCTAGCAGTCCAGGTTACAAATCCATGTGGTCACACCGGACTATTTCCTCATACTTCTACTCTGGTTTGGTTTCATTTTTTCTTTTTATGTGTTAAAGCGATTTGGTCATATGTTAATTCTAGTGCAGAAACCTTCCATCATTCATGAGCACAGAGGAATTTTCCATTGCTGTGATACCCACCACAAGGAAATAGAAGCTCATTAGGAAAAAAAAAGGAAGAATTCCTTCAATACAGGAGAGTATCTTTAATCATATGCTGAATTGGAAAGCTGCTGTGCCTAGATCTCCTCTTTTTCCAGACAGAGGAATATTGAAATGAATTACCATTGGCAATCTTAGTACCTATAAGGTTTTTTACAATTGAAGAGTGCCAGTATATTTATCTTTTCTCTAAGATACAGTAGGTCTGGGAGAGTGGTTTCCAGTGGCTTTATTTATGGCATTTGCTGAGACTTTATTCACAAAGCATCTAAAGAAATGTCACAACAAATATTAAGGGGGTATTGACTTAGCTGCCAAAGGCAGTCGTGTGAATTACCGAGTCGAAGTGAAGTGACCTGAACACTGTCCGGCTATTCACTTCAGCTAAGTACGGCTGGTTTCGGCTCCCTTTGGATGCTTACATTACCGAGGCCGTCCGTTCTCGCTGCTTCGGCTGTGACTTCGGCTCAGCCGAGCCGAAACATATTCGTTCGGCTTGGCTGAACTGTTCGGCTGCTGTGCGGCTATCGTGAATGGCCCATACAGCAGCCCTTTGGTTTGGCTGAACTGAAGGGCTCTGGCGGCCGAAGCTATCCACCAGGGAGCCAAGTGCATATAGCACTTGGCCCTATTCTGATCAGTGGCCCCTATATGGAAAAACAAAGCACCTCTTTATGTTATTGCTGGCTGCAGCTCCACCCTCCACCAGTGTGAAGCCCAAAATGTGGACCTTCCTGGGGGAGGTACAGCACTGAGCTCCCGTCATCTCTCTAAGCTGACGGTTTGTTTACTATTATGAATGAACAATCAGTGCTACAGGGCCTGTAATAATTTATTGCTATGTTTCTATATGTTTGGTGGATGTTATTGGGATACTGTGAATGTTATTAACATGACTTGTGAAGTTAAAATTTTATAACGCTGTTGGTATAAGACCCCGTTCACACCGGGGCGATTTGGAACCGGGTTTTGAGCGTTTCAGCGCTGAAACTCAATTAAAAACTCCCAAAATCTCCCTTTTGAGATCAGTGCGGTAACCGCGCTGATCCGCAACCACTCTAGTGTGAATGGGCTTTTAAAGGTATATAAGTGGTGTTATTAATTTTAGCACAGCTGCTTTTAGGTACTAAAAGGGGGGCTTTATTTAGAGGCATGGACATTATTGATTTTTGATTCATAGTATAATAGTGTTACAAAACTCCAAAATGAATACTTTAATTTAAAATATATGTAAATGTTAATGTAACTTCACAACCAACTTTCAATATTTTCACTAAAATAATATCTTGTGGTCCTTGTTTAGACACTTCCTGTTTATAGATGGCAATGTTTTGCCCCTGTCTCTCAATTGTGTTGTCACCCTATCACATATTATTATTATTATTATTATTATTATTATTACATAGTATTTATATAGCGCCAACAGTTTGCGCAGCGCTTTACAATATAAGGAAGACATTACAGTTGCAATACAATTCAAGACAAGATGGTAAGGAGGGCCCTGCCCCTGAGGGCTTACAATCTAAAAGAGGAGGGGGAAATGATACATGAGGTAGCTGTGGGAATGAATTATGTGAGAATGTGAAGGTTCAGTGGTTAGGTTGAGGTGGGATAGGCTTTCCTGAAGAGATTATGCCAGAGGATGGGAGAGACTCTAGAGAATCAGTGAGAAGTCCTGGAGGCGAGTATGTGAGGAGTGGACAAGGGAGCTGGAAAGCAGGAGGTCAATGGATGAGCGGAGTGGACGGTTAGGGTGATACTTTGAGACAAGGTCTGAGATATATCCGGGGGCGGAGTTGTGGATGGCTTTATAGGTGACTGTTAATATTTTGAATGTTATCCTCTGGGCGAGTGGAAGCCAGTGCAGGGATTGGCAGAGGGGTGTTGCAGACACTGAGCGGTTGGTAAGGTGAATGAGTCTGGCAGCTGCATTCATGATAGACTGAAGGGGGGATATCCTGTGTAGTGGTAGGCCAATGAGGAGGGAGTTACAATAGTCAAGACGAGAGATAACAAGGGAGTGGATGAGTAGTTTTGCGGTGTCACATAGACAGACTTCTGATGGTGCCTACAAGTTGCCGCTTCAACAGGCCTGGTCTACTGTTGTCACTTTTAGGAAACCTGCCATGACAGATGTAGACGGGACATGGTTGCAAAGAGGCTGCAGGAGATCAGTAGCACCAGGATGCAAGAAAGGATCAAAACAAAAGACAGTTTATAATGCCCTGTGCTTTAGCAAGCTAAATGTCATTTAGTTAGAGGTAAACACAAAAATGCTTTCCTTTTAAAAGGAGGAAGTGGGATAGTTCTTCTATATAATCTACCAAAAACGAGAGCCTCTTTAGGGTGCAGCTTTCACAGCTGTCTTCATTGCTTCCTCCAGTAATAAACTTTGTATATTTTGCTTTTTCCCATTTAGTTTAATTGCCGATCACACGCTGTTGTTTGTTTTGTAAGCTGGTTATTAGGCTTTTGAGGAGTCACAGGATTCCTTTAAATCGAGATGGGTTGACTTTCCAGCCTTTTGGGTATGCTCAGACACAGTGTGTACCGAGGATCTGCAGCCAGATTTTGAATGTCACAAACAAGCATGAAATTGTACTTTCACAGTGGATGGATGCATGTGTGACTTCAGAACTATTTCAGTCCTGTGCTGAGCGTTTGAGTCACCGACTAGTGGGAGCCCTGACCCTCTGTGCCAAAGCAATTCCAATCTAGGCATAGTATGCTTTGGAGGAAATATAAATCACTAAAATCTTTTCATGCTTTATGTTTATTGCAGTTATTATTTTTTAAAGGATTCATTTAAGAAGAGTTATTACTTTGTGACACGGCCATAAAACTAGTCCTAAAGAATTATTACCTCTTCAGTTCCAAAATACATATTATAGATTTGTAGTCCTTAAAGTGATATTAAAGTGTTAAGTATTAAAATGTTTTTCAAGCGATTTCAGATGTCAATTAAATCACTTGCAATAGATGCTGCTCCTTGATGATTTAGCTTCCTGCAGAATCAGCTGGACCCTGATATCCTGTTTGGGTGCCGGTTCACACCACAAACAGTGCGATTTCCCGCACCCGAACGCGTGGCACATCAGTGCCTGCGTTCCGGTCAAGTGCTATCTGCAAAAATAGTGCTTGCAGCATTTTTGCAGATCGCACTGGAACGGAACGCGGGCATAATGTGACACGCGTTCGGGTGCGGGGGGCGTGGCTGCAGTCCCATTAAATGCAATGCACCGCCTCTGAACGCAGGGAGCCGGATGGGTTGCGATACAGTGCGTTCGTGGGGTGAACACTCTGGAATGGTCTAAACCAGACCTCGGGGCCCATTCACGCCATATCCGGACCAGATCCAGACCAGAATTCTTTTTTTTTTTTTGTCTGGTCCAAAAACACATCCCCATTAATTCCTATGGCAAAAATTGAGGCGTGGTCACACCAATGCGTTCAGTTCCGGAACCTTTACAAAGGGTACTGCATGCATTCTGTAGTCTGGAATGCACCAAAATGCAGGTAAATGCACTGAAACGCACTAGAAAGTCAATTGAGACTAAAAAACGCACTGGAACGCACTAGGAAGTCAGACCAAATTGAGACTTAAAATGCACTGGAATGCATAAAAAATACACATGCGTGCAAACACATCCATATTTTGTCTGGAAATTGTATGAATTGGAACCCTTACAGGGTTCTATAGAGTCACCCTTGTGTGTGCTAGTAAGCGGTGTGCCTCCAAAAACATACAGGCACAACAAGGCACAATACTTTCCTTTTGCTCCTCTCCTTTCTCCAAGCTAGTAGATGGACAGCTGCTGGAGATTACTCTGCTCCTTTGTGGTAATCTTGTACTGGACAGGAAGTTCAGGGGAGCTGAGTTGAGAGAGTTGGAGTCAGCTGTTTGAAAACATGACGACTGTAAGTTCTTGGGCCAAAATGTGAAGAAATACTTTGCTGCACCATGTATGTTTGCTTGATCTGAATTCATTATTAAAAAGATTAAAAGTTTAATAAGAATTATTTAAATTCATATCAAACCCTTGTTTCTTATAATGCTTTTCCCTAAAGAAGAGTTTTTGTTATGCTTAATAATTGCATTGTTTATTTTTACATTTTTAGTTTTCTTCGAATTGTTTAATTTACCTCTCTCAATGTTCCTACTCTCTGGTTTTCTGGTGTTGCACTTCCACCTAACTTCCAGGCAGTGGAGGCAGCGCTTACATAGTCTCTCCCTGATGCCCGGTGGCAGGACTAAAAGTCCTATGATCCCTCATATACTCATTAATATTGCATATGCACAATGAATAGCAGAGAGTTTCTAAAGTTCACTGATGTGTGAACTGTCGATCATGGCTGGTGGACAAGTCAAAGGACCAATGCAGTCCCAGCCTCTCTCTGCCACTTGTGTGTGTCGGTGTTCATCAGTGTTGTCTTGGAGGGGAAATTGTGCACTTAGCAGTGGCTCTATTGAGACAGAGGTGGTAATAGGAGCCACCACAAAAACAGAAGGTATCAATAATAATAAAAAAATGAGGATTTCCAATATTTTGCACACTATTGACGTTAAGCTGACTGGCCTATAGTTACCCGGTGTACTTCGTTTTCCCTTTTTGTATATAGAGGCATCGCATTCGCTCTCCGTCAATCAGCCAGGACCAAACCTGTCATTTATAGTGTTCTTAAAAATTATATACAATGATCTGGCAATGACCTGGCTAAGTTCCTTTAGTACACTC
Source organism: Nanorana parkeri (assembly GCF_000935625.1). NCBI lineage: Eukaryota > Metazoa > Chordata > Amphibia > Anura > Dicroglossidae > Nanorana > Nanorana parkeri. The sequence continues at coordinate 293,451 of NW_017307232.1, read as the reverse complement.
GGATGTAACCCATCAGGTCCTGGGGATTTGTTTACATTTAACCTTTCTAGCCTCTGCACTACTCTGCTCTCCGACAGCCACTAAAATACATAAAAATGTTTGTTATTGTTCCTACAGCTGATGCCCTGATCGCTACCCACGTCCTTCTAATCTGCAAAGACAGAAGAAAATAATTTAACACAATTACTTTCTCCCTTTTACTGGTAGCTAACCTTCCCCCTTCTTCCTTTATGGGACCTACATGTTCCATTTCTTGTTCCATTTGAATTTCTTGGGGTTCCGTTTGCTTTCTGTTGCTATCTGTTCTTTGTATTCTATTTTTGCCACCGATTGCTCCTGTTTCATGTTTTGTTGCAATCCTTGTAGTTTTTGAATGCCGATGCTGACCCCTGACATATTTTTTGAAGGCCCTACCTTTTTCCTTTTTATGTGTTGTTTTACCTTGCTAGTTACCCACCCTGGTCTAACTTACCCGTTTTTTAGTTTATTTGTAAAAGGAAAGCACTGACCAATTTTTGTTATTTAAGATTTCCTTGAAATTTACCTATTTGTCCTCGGTGTTCATATTCCGGAAGATTTCATCCTTCAAATTTAATATCAGGGCTACCCATAAAGCGCGGATCCACATTTTTTACTATGTCTCATAGTAGCCTTCTTAAAATTGAGTGTTTGTGTCGTGGCGACATGTCTGTTTTCTGGAGTTTACTGTGAACGTTATCATTCTATGGTTACTGTTCCCTAGGTTATCCCCGACTTCCACATCTGCAATCAGCTTTGAGTTGTTTGTAATAAATCCAGCAGAGCATCTTTTCTAGTTGAGGTTTCCACCAATTGCCCCTTAAAATTATGTCAGAGTGTTCAAAAAGTGACAGGCCCTTCTTGAGTATACTGTTTCGTTTGTGTAATCTATATCCGGATAATTAAAGTCCCCCATAATTATGACATTGCCCTGCCCTGCCCTCTTGCTACTTCTTCACTACTTGGCTACTTCGTGAGGGACAAACTGCCTGGCCCAAATTTCGGCACTTGCTTGACTTGAAGAAAGTCAAGTGCACCTGAAGTACGGCCACGGGCGCATACATGATGCATTCAGGTCTGTGTGCGGCTGGCAAAACCCAGAGCTGCAGGAAGAAGCATGTGAGGGCGCACAGCTCATGCGTCTCCATAGACGTACATGAGCTCCTCCATCTCCATAGACTTACATAAGCTGACTGCACACTTATTCCTGCCACTACGGGTACATCAGAAATTGTCCCTCACACTGTACGGGGCAACACACCCCCCGTGTGAATGAGACCTTAATCTCTTGATTGTCTGCATTGACTGTTCAGCTCACAAGTTTTGGCCTGGCTCCTTCAACAAAAGTTGATTGGAAAATCAGCTTTTATCAAACAGAGTAGTGCCAACAGGGCCACACAATTCTTGAATTTTGGCATCAGCAGCAGGACTCAAAATTCGAGCAGTGTATGGTCAGCTTATGCCCCCACCCATTCCTTATCTTGGCAAAAATAGGAACATCATAGCTTTGTTAAAGATTGTCTTGCACATGACCCTTCTAGGGATGGCTTTATTGATAACAGCTTGCATTGATGAAGCTATACTTCCTGAAAGACACTGGAAATGCTGTGTGCACAATAAAAGCACTCTGCTTAGTATGATGCTTTTTTTCTTATTCATACTTGGTTTTCTTTAATGGGGTTCCATTAACAGCAATGGCATTTGCCTGATATTGACCTAGCTTACCTATTAAAAAAATAATAATAATTACTGACTGTAATGTATTCTTGGGAACAGTGCAGCCCACATATTCACATAAAAGCTGCATTTCTAAAATAGTAATATGCTAGATAAAGATTTAAACATTTAGGCTGGGTTCACACCTAGACGTATAGAATATGTGCGTTTGTCGCAGGTAAAACGCACGTTTCCAAGGGCTACCTGGCTGTTTCCCAATGGATACGTGCTGCAAATACGCCCCAAAGAAGCTCCTGTACTTCTTTGGGCGTAGGGCGTTTTGCAGCGCGTTCCTACGCGCTGTAAAACGCCCAGGTGGGAACCATGCCCATAGACAATCATTGGTTTTCACATGTTGAGCGTTTTAGCACGTAGGAACAGCACGTAGGAACGCGCTGTAAAACGCCCAGGTGTGAACCAGGCCTAAGGGCAGGTTCACACCATTTTCTGGACTAGCTCTGGAACGCAGTGCATTGCGTTTTTGCAGCGTTTTTACTGTGATTTTGCTGCGTTTGGAATTTCTTTTGTTGTTTGAAATGGTCTTTCAGGTGCGTTGCAATGCGTTTGCATGTGTTTTTGATGCATTTTTAATGCGTTCCAGAGCATTCCAGACCAGACAAAATAGGACAAGCAGTATTTTTCTGGTCTGGTTTGGAACAAACTGCTCTGACTAGAAATAGCATAGGGTTACATTAGGATGCATTTTGGGACCGGAAACAATCCGGTTCCGGTCTGGAGATGATCCGGACATGGTGTGAATGGGCCCTTAGCCCTAATTTGTATCAAATATACCCCAGAGGAGTCTTGGTGATCAACCTTGAAGGTACTGGACCCTCCTATTCAGCTTACCTAAAAATTTAATTGGTTGCCAAGTTTTGTGTAGGTCCTCCTGTTTGAAACAATAAATGTATATTCTTTTATGTACCGTAACTTCTATTTAAAGAGTAGGGATGTAAATGCGGTTATGGTGCATCTACATGCCTAATGATAACATGAATAATACATAAAAATACCCTAGCCGGGTCATAGCCAATTTTGACAAATATACTTATGTAGTATGAAGTAACATACATTTTATGTGCATCATCTATTACCTCCACCTATTGATAGATTTGCTGTAAATATCCATGAATGCTGGATACCTTGAAGTCGGAAAAGAATGGTTGGGTTGAAAACCTACAATTCTTGGTCTGTCTTATTATTTGTGCACTAGTCTCACAGACAATGCTCATAGCTTTCCATTATGCATGTATGGATGTCTGGAATATGGCACATTTTGGTGGTTGGATGTTGAGTAAGCATACTGAGATGTTTGCTGAGGCAATGTCATCATAGGTGCCCTTGTGAGAGATGAGGAATAAAGCTGGTCATACACTGTTCTATTTTTTTCATTCAACAGATTCCTCCATCTATGCTTACAAGCATTGATCAAGGAATCTCCCACTGTCTTCAGAATACCAGATACCAGCTCATTGGCTGCCCTCTCTGTTCGTTTAAAGATTTTCCAACCGGACCCTTTAATCAGCTGATGGAGGGGTGCCCACAGCAGCAACCACTGTGCGCATTCCAGCTGGTTCCTTGAGAACCAGCCAAAATTGACAGTGTATGGCCACCATAAGTAGATAATTTTACACACCAGCATCCATCAATCCAAGTATCCCTTTTGGGCGGACCTTTATCAGTCACATCTTTTAGCTAGGTGCTGTTTTTGAGATATGTAAGATCTAGGTGAGAGGTCACATTATCTGCTTTTCTTTTGCATGCACTGGTCCTAAAATGTTTTTTCATGAAAATTGTTTGACTTTGGAAGTGAAGGTTTAATGCTTGGAAACAGAGATAGGTTTTTCTGTCAGCTTGCCTGAATGTGACAAATATACAACGCATCACAAGAGACTTCATGCTTTCTGATATAGAACAAGCTGCTTGTGATTATCCACATGTAAATCTTTAATTGCGCAGGAGGATCAACACTGGCAATCTAAATATTTGCAGCCACTTAATTAAGCTCTAACTCATAAAGCTGTGTTGTAGATTATGCATAACTAAAGCTCTTGCCTTTATGTGGTATGTATCAGAGGTCTGCATCAAGCGTCTCTACTGTCCTCATTATTAATGTTTTTTTTTATCCTGTTGAACCTGGGCTTCATAGTAACAAAAGCAAACGTATTTCTACTCAAACTGTGTGTGAGTCAGGCAGGAAAAAGCACTGGATAGCTGAAACATTGTAAAGCAGTTCTTACAATACCCATTTTCCAGCATGGTAGTGAATGACATAAAAAGAGAATATGTTAAAGAAAAAAATGCAAGAAGTCACATTGGGTGCTGGAAGTGTAGCCTTTTTCTACCATGTTAGCCATTGATTAATGCAGAAAGTTTGAAGTTTAGGTCTTTATTGGCTAACTTATGTTATTAAAGATGCAAGTTTTCAGGATTCCTCAGATGAAAGGTGGAAGAAGGCATCTAAGAATCCCGAAAGCTTTCATCTTCAATAAGCTTAAAGTGGACCTTTACCCCTTCGCACTAAAAATTGTATCAGCATTTAGCTCTGCATGCTGATTTAAAATCACATTACCTTCATTAAACAAACATGTTTTTCATTTACATACAAATAAAGTTTCCTGGCCATATCCATGGCAGCACTGACAAATGGGTTTAGATCCAATTACCCCTAGCTGACAGGAACCAAAAGGGTTAAACAAGGCCTAACCCTCTCTATAAAAGCCCCTCCTCCTGCTGACTTCCCCAGTCTTTTTGTTCCTGTCCCCCTAGGACAGGGTTGTTTGTATGTTACTGAGAAGTTTTTCTTTATTTGCCAACTGATTGATTTCGTATTGGCCTCAGGGGAGTTCAGCCTCTCTCCCCTGGGAAGTCTCCAAGACTCGGCCCCGTGCAAGGGTGTCCCCTTGGGGAAGGACAAACTTTGTTTCCATGAGAGGAAGCCGGATTTTCCATATACTGTGCAGCCTGTCAGACAGGGAGGGTAAGACTGTTGTGGTTTCACTTACCTGCTGTGCTGTATGATGTCCTTTTCACCTCGGCCGGCTCCCCGCGGTCTTGTCTGTTTGTGATGTGTGGGCGAGACAGGATGGGCAGTAGCGGCTTCAGCTGGCATCTGCGCATGCGCGGAAGTTCCGTCGTGCGTGACGTCACCAGAGATTCGGATCCAAATTTGAATTTGCAAGCCACTTCCAGGGAATTGAAGCTAGAATTTTTTCCATTGGTTTATCCCCCTTTGGATTCCCCCTGGAGATCCCTTAAAGAACGGTCTATCATGGATGATTGCCCCTCACCACACTGGTCTGTGGAGACGAGGTAAGGGCAGTAAAAAAAAAA
>NW_017307232.1:255061-288251 GCF_000935625.1 Nanorana parkeri | reverse complement strand
GTCAGGGCTGCAGTGAATGACCACTTCGGTAGAAGTGTTTTGCTCTCTCGACTTGGAGTCGAGTGATACATTTATTTTTCGCATTCAATTATGTTTGTCTATGGATTTTGTTCCCACCCTTACTTCTGCTTGGGTAATCCCCATTTGTCAGCGCTGCCATGGATATGGCCAGGAAAACGGAAAATGTAATCATACTTACCGTAATTTTCTATTCCTGGTTATACTCCATGGCAGCGCTGGGCTCCCACCCTATGGAGTTTTTAGCTTGTTACTAGACTGGGGAAGTCAGCAGGAGGAGGGGCTTTTATAGAGAGGGTTAGGCCTTGTTTAACCCTTTTGGTTCCTGTCAGCTAGGGGTAATTGGATCTAAACCCATTTGTCAGCGCTGCCATGGAGTATAACCAGGAAAAGAAAATTACGGTAAGTATGATTAAATTTTCCGTTTTATCCACTTCCTGGTCCACTTTGGCACTAATGATGTACTGTGCCCAAGCGTTGCATCCTGGGAAGGTTACATCAGCAGAGCAATGTTGGGAAATCTCAGAGCAATGTTGGGAAATCTCATCTCATCTGTAATCTCATGAGATCTCAGGGAAAGAGCATGTTCCTCCACTGAGAAGATGTGCATGGTCACATATCCTAGTCACATGTGCCAGAGTTCCAGGAAGTAAAGAAAGATAATATTAATCGGCCCTTAGTAAAAATGGCTGTTGTCAGAAGACTGGGGAAGGAAATAAAAATAAGTTATGCAAAAAATAAAAAGCCGGCAGTTATCTAGACGTATGTGTTTGTAGATTGTCATTCATAAACATTTCTAAATGTCTCTTTGTTGTTATTTTAAAGATAGGGGTAAAGTTCCTCTTTAAGTTAGCCAATAAAGGGCATCACTTAAAACTCCAACGTTCAGTGCTGTAAGTGGAAAACCTGTTTTGAATAAATCAAGGACTTCTTGTATGTAAAAAATATCTACAGCATGGGAGCCTTTTTAATCTTCTTAGAAGTTATTGTTTCTTTTGCATATAAGAGTACCTGTGCATAGATGCTGGAGTTTTTTTTTTCTTTCTATTGGCTGTCATAGAATAACACTGTGAGCTGTCAGCCAATAGAAAATAATAGCTCCGGCCAGTAGGGAGAAAGGGATGATGTAATTGCATCTTGCCGCACGCTCTGAAGCCATGCTCCGGTTTCTGAAGGAAAAGTCTTTTTTTCGTACAGAACTTCACAGCTGTTGCCTAGAGATAACTAGAAATACGAGAAGGGACAATAAGGAGCTTGCAACAAATGCTATACAGTTAAAGTGGACCTTTCCCCCTTTTCATTAAAAATTATCTCTGCATACAGCTCTGCATGGTGATACAAATTCATCTTACATTCATGAGTTAAATATTTATTTATTTTACTTACATTTATTGTTTTTCCACTTCCTGGTCCTCTTGGCCAGTAGTGATGTGAAGTGCCCAAGCGTTCCATCCTGGGAGGGAGTCACATCAGAGTATGGCTGGGAAATCTCAAATGTAATCTCACAAGTTCTCAGGGAAAGGCATTTTCTTCCCTTGAGATTGTTTGGTCACATGTTCTAATCACAGTTCCCGGAAGTAAAGGGAGATATATTAATCTGCCAAAGAAAAACAAAGAAAAATATGGTATGCAAAAAATAAAAAGCCTGCAGTCATCTATAAGTATGTGATTGTAGATTGCCATTGCTGAAGGTGCCTTTGTTGTCATTGCAAACATATGGGTAAAGTTCCTCTTCCTTTTTTTGTTGCTTTTTTATGTTAGATTGGTCAGAGCATTACAACAGTTAGTCACGGTATTGTAGGTACATGAGGTCAAAACAAAGTTAGTGTGCCTAATGAGCAACCCAAAAAAAAATGATGGTAATCCTATACACGCTTACAGTTCAATACAATGTATGGTTATGTTAAAATTAAATACATTTTGCTATCAGAACTGGAAATCACGCAAGATTATTTGTGGCTCATGGCCATATCTGGAGATCTGGGTATGTAGGTGGTTAACGTACAATGTCAAAATTGTAGCTTTGCCCATGATGGATCCGTGCCAGTATCCCGATTTTCACAATGTGGTTGGGTTACTGCAGATGTAAGAAACACGTGATTGGTTGCAGCATCTTGGTGCTGTTTATTTGAGTTGTCGTGTATAGACTAGGCTTTCTTAAATACACACTGTAACAATAGGGTAGCCAAAGCCACAGAGTTGCAGAGTCTGCATATTATTTTTATACAGCAGCAGGCCTGTATTGCAGCACTGATACGTCAGACGTATCGGTATGGATGCGTGGTTCTTGGACGTATGACAGTTACACTGGATGAATCGCATAGCAGTTATAGGAAATGCTGAGTGAACAAAGCTTAAGGCAGCTTTATCCAGATGAACTGCTGACTGAGTTTTTGTCAGTCCTACCTATGCCACTCTAGATCCGGGAATGCTTGTGAGTGGCAGGATAAGAGTGGACTCTAATCACTTATTAACCCAGAAAATAAAGAAAGGTGCGCAGATTCATTGCTGCCACCTTGTGAAATATAACGTGAGCTTGATGATCTAAAGGTTGATTCACTTATATGTATGAGTTTATACTAACGGCTTTCGTTATAATACCTAACAATATATCTCACTGGCATGTTCAGTTGGCAAAAATTATATAGGTGGCTAATCTGTATATGTAATGTGTGTGTGTGTGTATGCATGTATATAAATGTGTGTGTACAGATATATATCTATAGATATATAATTGCTTATGATATTGTGAATGTACATAAAATGACATCCATCATTTAGAGCCATGGATGGCATATTATGAACGGTCACAACTAGAAATAATTACTTTGTAAATAAATGGTTGTTCCCTCGTTCATCCCGGTGTGTGCACAAGCGCAGATGGTCAGGTCGGCAAATTCGACTGGGTTGGCATTCTCGACAGAACACCAGCACACAGTGGAATGTCCCGATTTGTACCAGCTGTCAAACAGTGACAGCAAGTGCAGTAAATACTACATTGCTATCACTGTCAGACACCTGATTGCTAAAAGGGATTGGGTATCTGAAAAAGCTTAACTCTTTCATTAATGGATGCATCAGTACTGATTCCCATCGGTTACCGGCATTACAGAAACTCGAATAGCTGATCACGTACAGTGTTGGGCACTTTCTGGCAGGGACGTACAGTGTACGTCTCCCATCACGAAGGGGTTAAAGACTGGATTCAAACATATGCTTTTTACCCCCTAAAGTGCTTTCCATTGAAATACATGGAAGTGCATCAAAATGCATGTCAGTGTGCATTGTTGCACATTTTAAAAGTATGTTGCAGTGCATTCTGTTGCGTGTCAGTGCATGTCATAACACTCATCAGTGCCTGTTTACTTGGGTCATGGTGAGTTTACGTGCAATTTGACATGTTGACACATTGCTTTTTGATGCAATTTCATTCATTTTTAAATAGAAAAACCAAAATGCGAGGTTGCGAATTCAGCCAACGTCGGTTCACCAATGCAGTGTTTCTACACAGATAATGAACAGACTGCACAGTAAAGCCCATGTTGCACATGGTGGATCTTTGTGCCCAAAGGTCTGTGTTGCAGGTCTGTTTCTGTAACTGGCTACAACTCATCAGTAAAAGGATCACTATAGAAGGGGGAGAAACCACTTCTCTGTTTGCATGTCATTGTTCCCTGTGATCTCAAGTGTGTTTGAAGGTATCTGTGGTCAATCGTAAATTCAATATAGAAATACATTATTATTTTTTTTAAATCACTTCTATCCCACTCCTAATAACCATATTGATCTAGAAGTTTGTAAAGTAACCTATTGACGATACCCATACAATGTATTTCCTCAATGCACTGACACAAATTCCGCCAGCCCACAACTGTCACAGAGCCTGCTTTCTGAACTACAACTCAACATCTGAACAATATAGCACCACCATTGCTTGTTGGAAGCAGTGCATGATGGGATATGTAGTCTTGAGAAATGGAGATTGCATCCCATCAAGCAGCAGGGAAAGTGATGCAAAGCACACTGGGAATCCAGGAAGTTGAAAGTGTTAGGCAGACAGAAGGCAGCACTCACTACATAGAAGTATTGTTTCAAGTAAGCTTTGATTGACCGTAACAAACTCTAGTATGCATTCCTATTACAATGCTGATCTTATAACAGGATAGAATATGCTGGGACTTTACAACTCCTTTGACATGACATAATGTGAATTAGACACAGATTTGGAAAGGTCATCTGGAAATGCATCGTGCAAAGATGCAAAAGCAGTAAAGGGGTTAATTTTCCTACATTTATAATGTACATGTAGATGTCCTTTATTAGAATAAACATATATTTCTCTTTTGGAAGAAAGATAAAACATATGTCATTGTTGCTTAGAAACCACAAAATTCTTCTGAAGTTAAACGCCATCTGGTACATTACAGTAATTAAAAATGCAAAATGGCACAATTCCATGTTTGCAAAACTGTATTGTCAAGTTGAATATACTGTACTGTTCTGTGAACTCCACATTTTCATTATATGAGCACATAGTTGTGTGTGAACATTTTCAGACTTGTGCCAATTCCTGTCCTGGCTTTGGGACATTTGTACAAGTCTGTCTCTCTGAGCCAAACCTCATGTCCCCTCCCTGCAGCAGCGGGTTTCCAGACCAACACAGACACTTCGCACAGTTTGTGCCCCATTATTCTAACATTCTGTTATTGATAAAGAAAAATGATCACAGAAGGTACAGCCATAGCCAGAGCTGCATTTCTAGTGTATCGCTTAAAGAGGAACTTAATCGTTTTTCTTAAAAATGACAACAAAGACACTTTTAGAAATATTTAGTAATGACAATCTACAAACAGATACTTCTAGATCATTACAGTTTTTTTTTTTTATTATTCTTTGCATACCGTATTTTTCTTTTCCTCCCCATTCTTCTCACAGTGGCCATTTTTACTAAGGGCAGATGAAGCCATCCTTCTTTACTTCTGGGAACTCTTCATCTGCCTCCCGAAACATGCGATGTGTGCATCATCTGAGGGGGGAAAATGCCTTTGCCCTGAGATCTCACAAGACTTTAGTTTACAGGTGCATCTGTGAGGTCAGGGCTACATCACCAGTGGTGGATTATGGTTTTAGGGCACATCAATAACTTCTTTACCCATTCTGGATTTCTCTAATTGAATATCTGTGCTTATCTGTACAGAGCAGTGAGGAAAAAGCATGACTCGATCTTCTGATTGATTCAGCTGTGTATGTAAACTGAGCTTCAGCTATCAAACTCTGTAAACAGGCTTTCCTCAGCTAAGCAGTTAAAATTAAATGTGCTAAAAGTGAAATATCAATTTGTGGCACAGATTCACTCTAATGCCCGTGACAAACTGCACGCAAAGCGGCGGCACATGGACCTTTACGTGCAGTTGTTGTCTTGTAATTTTTACTCCAGGACGTCAGCTTGCAAGAGCTTGCATTACTGAGCGTGCCAAGATGAAGAATTTATAAACCCGCAAGTCAGGAAGCGAAGTCCATTCACTTGTTAAGTGCAAGCTGATTGGTTGAAGATGCAGTCTTTCATCTGGCCGCGCTGCTCTCACACACTGCATGCGAACATCCTCGTAGCTTTGCTTAGCTCCGCACTGCTTTGCATGCAGTGTGTCACATGCTTTACACACCCCCTGTGTGACCTTGTATACAGCAGCGGGACTCTCATCCAACTTTAGTTACACTTGCTCAGTGGGCTAAAGACCACAGATGAAATCTTGCTCATAGTTATACACGCAGGGATCCCAGTAAATAGCATTTAGAAAACAATGTAACAGCAGGTTCTTCTGTTTGTAGATGTAGAAGGATTGTTTATTCTATGTGAAGGTGTGCTGGTTTTCCTACAGATGTTGGCGCTCTGAGATCTGTTGACTTCCTGTGCAAGAACTACAGTAACGTTTGTTGGCAGTTATAGCTACAATTTGCTTCCCCTTGCACAGCCATCCATGTAGAACCTGTTGAACATAATATAGTTTCACAATGTCACAAAGTTTTTTTTTTCTTCTTCTTGCATTTATGAGAGTGAGAGCAAATGTTACTCGAAACCAGTTTGTGTTTTTTTACGGATCGCTTACAATCTGTAAAAACAAACGTGTGTTTTTGTCATACTATGCACATGCTGTATGTAATGCAGGTCAGATTGCTGGAATAGCAGAGCTGAAAAATATACATCCAGACAAAAGAAAGCTGCAGTGCCATGCCTCCCCTCCTCCCCCACCAGCTTTGCTGCCCAGACATCCCATACATTTTTATATGCTGAATCAGCACACCAACTTCAGTTATTTAATCCATTTAAATCAATGATATGGACTTTTCTGCATTGAAAAGCTTATTTGATTTAGTTTGAAGGAGGACTGGGAGTGACATCATGCCTGTGAACAAATGATGTCATGCTTTGGGCCTCATTTGATGATGAACTCCAAGACGTGCCCCTTGAGAGGTTTAATACAAAATAAGGATTATCATCTCGAAGTCTGAGGGCAACTATGTTCTTTCTGCCAAGAGCACATTGATGAGACTCTGGCGGATTCAAGGAAGAGTTCACGCAGAAGATTAGTGTGTTGGGTTTTTTCATTTGGGGACAAACGGGTTGTTAGAATGCAGCTTTATTTTTGTATTGTAAATGCCCCCCTCTAGTGGTCAGAAATAACATTACACATGTTTTATGGAAATGTAGCTTTCTAGACATATATGTAAATCAGATGAGATGAAAGTGTATGTGTGCTTAAATAAATGTTAACGGACCACAGAACCTTAATACAGGCACCAAGAGGTGCTGCAACCTGGACTACTCAAACATTGACTTCCAATTTCTGAGTGGAGTTCTTGGCTCTGTCTCTTCTGCCTCATGCTCCTTATGATTGGTCAAGAAGGCCATCCATTGCATTGAGTGCTTATTGCAAGGCGCAATGGGAAGGGCCAAGCTCCATGTACTGGGGAAGAAGTTGATATTTGCATAATAGAAAGCCCCAGGTTGCTACTGTTTAATGTAAATAATATGATCAATGTTTATCTATCTATCTATATCTACACTATATTGCCAAAAGTATTGTGACGCCTGCCTTTACACACACATGAACTTTAATGGCATCCCAGTCTTAGTCTGTAGGGTTCAATATTGAGTTGGCCCGCCCTTTGCAGCTATAACAGCTTCAACTCTTCTGGGAAGGCTGTCCACAAGGTTTAGGAGTATGGCTATGGGAATGTTTGACCATTCTTCCAGAAGCGCATATGTGAGGTCAGGTACTGATGTTGGACGCGAAGGCCTGGCTCACAGTCTCCACTCTAATTCATCCCAAAGGTGTTCTATCGGGTTGAGGTCAGGACACTGTGCAGGCCAGTCAACTTCTCCACCCAAAACTCACTCATCCATGTCTTTATGGACCTTGCTTTGTGCACTGGTACACAGTCATGTTGGAACATGAAGGGGCCATCTCCAAACTGTTCCCACAAAGTTGGGAGCATGAAATTGTCCAAAATGTCTTGGTATGCTGATGCCTTAAGAGTTCCCTTCACTGGAACTAAGGGGCCAAGTCCAGCCCCTGAAAAACAACCCAAACTTTACACTTGGCACAATGCAGTCAGGCAAGTACCATTCTCCTGGCAACGCTAAACCCAGACATGTTCATCGGATTACCAGACATAGAAGCGTGATTCGTCACTCCAGAGAACACGTCTCCACTTCTCTAGAGTCCAGAGGCGGCGTGGTTTACGCCACTGCATCCAACGCTTTGCATTGCACTTGGTGATTGTAATGCTTGGATGCAGCTGCTCGGCCATGGAAACTCATTCCATGAAGCTCTCTACGCACTGTTGTGCCAATCTGCAGGCCACATGAAGTTTAAAGTATGTGCTTTCAAAAATATGTATTTTGTTTTTATTTTTTATCAATTTACAAAATGCAAAGTGAGTGAACAGAAGATAAATCTAAATCAAATCAATATTTGGTGTGACTACCCTTTGGCTTAAAACCAGCATCAATTCTTACACTTGCACAAAGTCTTGTTTTGCTGCTTTTGTGCGTGCCTGCTCATTTACATCAACGTGTCACAATCTGCTCGCAAACGTGCGCGACTCGATTTATGCGCATACAACGCGCGGAGAAACGAGCAAAAAAGCTGTTGCCTAGGTGTAGGGTGTAGTACTGAGGCAGGATGCTGTGATAATTTCAGGAAACTGTGAAGCCCCCTGGTAGCCCCTGCCACCAGTCATGATCTGCCTGCATTGTATAAAGAAGCACAGAGACCCAGTGATGATGTCACTGGGTGTAATAAAAGTCTTATTATAAGGTATGTAATAAAAACAGTTTTTTTGGGTTTTATTTTCTAGGCAATTACAACAATGCATTTGCTAGAATTATACATACAAATTTTGCAAAAAGTTTAATGTGCCTGCAGATTACTCAATGGTGCAGGTCTGATAGATCCAAAACAATGTTGCAGCCATGTTAGTAAAGTCACTGGTGATACACTGTTCTCCTTTTGTGTTAAGTCTGCCTGCATCGTGCTAAAGAAGTCATATGAGATTGAGTGTGAGACTAATAGGCGGGTCCAGGCCATGTGGTTTTGAAGATGTTTTACGGGTTTGTGGCAGGAAGGATGAATCTTCATTTGAGGCTTGCAGTGTATATCTGTCTTGTACGATCAGAAAAAAAACTAAGTAAATGTTCATGTGATTCCAAGTACTGGAAGTAAGACTTCTCCACTCTGTTGCTGGGGTTACAGTTGCCATAGACATTAGATGGCTGATCAGCCGGCCCCTGTATGGGATAACCATACACAATTCATCTGGCTGATTTTGCATGGCTATGTATCGTACTTAGTGTGTCTAGCATCAGATATATCCTTTCATAGAAGGTGCATTCTTGCTAAGCCATTTGTAACACTTATAGGTATATAATTACCAGCTTTTTTTTTGTCTGGTGCGATCTTTGTCCAGACATTTTCAAAGGTCATAATCTTCTTTTTGGACTGAGATGCTGGATTAGAGATGACCCAATCATGTAAATTCTGGTGCCCTTGATTCTTGATTGTGTTCATTCATCTTGTGACATGCTCCAATTGTACAATTTTGCCATCTGATCACATGGTGGGGGAAAGGAGACTGAGAAAATGCTTCCTTCTGCCTGCAGCAGACTGATGACATTATCTCAGCCTAGAAAACGTTTATTGACGTGAGCGCCCTCAAGTTCACCCTTCTGCTGTGCCTTGAATATTTATGTGCATGGATCTGCTGTCTGGGGGTGACCAGATCTAGGTCTATTGGAAGCCCTACTTTTTGTGATGGAGTAAGACATTTCTGGGATCACCACTGCTCACTGAAGTGAGAGGAAGAAGTTTAAGTTTTTTGGGCATTTGACATGAGATGGCCCTTAGGTCATGCCCATTGATCATTTTTTTCAGCACTACTTTAAAAAGATGCGGTCACGTCTTAATTTTTAAGTCAGCAGTCACCATTAGAAGACAGTGTATGCTCTTTTCTCTGGCAGGCCATTGTCCTTAACTTTAATCTTTCAGCGCTGGTTGCTTCCTCCAATCCCCTATGCCATTGCTGAGCCCTGCAGTAACAAAGTAGGTCCGAACTAGTGCATATTAGCGGACACATGCATCCTAAACTCTCGGAAATGTTGAATGCTGATCAAGGCTTTCAGAGGCTGCAGTGCTGGAATGTAGTAGAGGTATGACAAATGGACCTCTGGAGAGATTTGTATTACAGGGACCTCCTGTGTAAAACATTACGTCTTGAAAGGGTCTCATTAAGGGAACCTGTGAGGACATAACTATGGTAGCTGCCATTGCAGACTTACTTTCAAAACCTGTGAACTTTGGAGCTGTCATCCTGATCTTGGATTACTGTATATTAAGTCCGTGTCCTGCAAGAAGTATGCCTCCAATGTTTGAACTCTAAAGTCTGCATTGACAGCTCATCTATTTCTATTGTAACAATTTTACTTTGGACATGCCCTGTTAAAGCTACCCCCCAGTATATTTATATATTTATCTTTTATTCTTACCTTTTCTCTATGGTTTATTATGTCCTTTTGGCTGGTCACATGATATGCAGAGTCCTCTACCTTTTCGAATATATTTTCCAATGGACGATCCTTGAGGCGCTGGTGTGATGCTCTGCTGTCGAACAGACCGCGGACATCCCATAATGTTCGGTGTTTGGCGAACGCTCGAACATGCTATGTTCGAGTCGAACATAGGTTCGACTCGAACGCGAAGCTCATCCCTACTCTCCATCATTGTATGTGAGTTTAGGAAGCCTTGGTGATGCCTCCTCTGGGGTTGGGTCTGTGAAACCCAGTGTTAACAGGATGTCCTTGGTGGGTTTAATGACACTGTTCCACATCTAGCGGTAGAAAGGAAATACTACAGGTGACAGTGCCGTAGAGGAGGCGAGTATTGCAGGCAGAGCTGCTTATTTTAAAAAAAATGTTTTTTCTTCTATTGCCTGAAATTGGGCTGTACACTATACCCTATTCTATTTTAGTGAGCCACTAGAAGGACTTCAGTAATGAAGCAGTAGGTATGAGTTTGATATTTCATATCTTCACTGGTGTGATCTGTAAAGCTGGTCAAATTGTCAAAAAAATCAAAGGAGAAGGATGGAAAATTTATCTTTGGACGATCAAAATTCCAAAAGTGGATTTCACTTAAAACTCTCATTTCCAAATTGAATGCTAAAAGCAAATGAAATAATGAACGGCATTCCTCAAGTTTCTGATGACCTTACTGAATGTTCCGATTACTTTTTACAGACTGTTCCTATTAAAATCTGTCTGTGTACGGCCATCTTTAGGTTATACTTTGTTTTGCTTAGTACCATACCAGACAGCATCTGCAATTGTGAATCTGCAGTAGCTACTCGTATACGTATAGGATTTTTGGCTTGTGTATAGCTCTGTATCTGTGTTGGAGGCTGGAGCGCCTTTTGAGTTTTGAGTGTGCCTGTAATTTTTTCCTGTTTATCAGTCCAGCAGCTGGCACATAAAGCATGGCTCGGAGATGACATGGAAGGGAGGTGTGCTTTAATTTTCATTCTGTATTTGAATATAGAGCTTGTTGTTGTTATTACAGTGGCATCAGAGCGGAACACCACACAGATAACTGCTTGCTTCACTTGCATTGCATAGAGGGGATCTGTGTGTGGGTTGTCTTTACTGTGTGAGTTTCTGTGGAAATGGAAGAAAAAACTTGTATTGTTGGCTACACTGGCATTGTGCAGTCCATTATTCTGTAAAACCGCATGTCATTGTTATAATGGGCCCGATGACAACATGGTGCAGTGACACAGCTTGTTTCAGCACGTTCCAGGCACTCTAATAGTGCACCTGCCTTTTCATGACGATTCGGTGTTCTGCCTCATTTGTCAGTAGGGTTTATCCACCGAGTGCTCTTGTGGTCAAGCTTTATTCTTTAGGCATCCACATACACCACCAATTACTACTCTGCAGCAGTCAGGTGTGCCAGGCCAAATTTTAATTAAAATTGAATAAAATGGTACTAAAATACAAAATGAAAGTCGTAATGATTAATTCACAAAGCTCACACTTAAGAAAAAGCATCAGCATTAACCAGGGCCGGAGAACTCCCAGAAGCCAAGTAACCATCGCTCCTTAATATTTTACAGCTGGCATCTAGCTTTTGAAGTTTTGGAACAGGCTCCTAAAACAAATCCTACTGGCTCCTGAATTTCCTATTAATTTGGCCAATTCTGGCATAAGCCATTGGATGTGACCACAGCAGTGCTTTGTATTGGAGTTGGAGGTGATCAAAAATACATAGCCAAGCAAAAGCTGGTAATGACCTGAAGGAAAAACTTCAAAATGCTTCATGCAAGTTTTTTTGTTTTCTAGACAATAGAGACGCTGGTTACTTTTTAACCATTTGGTAGATGCTTTATGTATAACAATGTAAAAGTTGATTATGCTTGCTCTACATAAGTTGTTAAAGGGACATTGATCTAAAATTGATCAGTTTGTTGTGCAAAAGGTACAATCCTTCCAGGAAGGATATTTAAGTAATTGATTCTATTGTTTATAATTTAGAGGTATGGTCGGGATTTGGTGTCTTGGGGACTTGGGTGCTCTTTATTGTATGCAACAGGAGGGGACAGATCAGATGAAGCCCCTATTTCCACTGAGCATTTTGATGAGTGTTTCCGGAATCACAACAATGCTCAGGGTGAATAATCCCATTGTTTTCAATGATGCCCATTCACACATGAGCTCTGTGTTGCTTGTAGCTCAAAAAGTACATTGGCTTTTTACGGGGGGAATCGTGGGTTATGGGCCCGAAAGTCTTCAATGGGAGTGCCTGGGAAAAATATGTGTAATGTGCGTTTTTTTTGTTTTTGTTTGCACAATTTTGCACCTAGTCCTCCTACCAGGTAACCAGATTTTAATTGGCCAATAAAAATGCTTAAAGGGTTATTAAACCCTCAGTTTTTTTGCATATATCTACTGCTAGCAAGCAGTAGATATATGCAAAAACTTGGAAAAAAAAAAACTCCCTTTCAAACAGGTTTACACTTACCTGTGTCTTCGCCGCGCGCTCCCGTCCGAAAATCTGAAAAATCTCGGGCGGCCGCAAATGATTTTGCGGCATGCGCAGTTCAGATTTTCGGCCAGGAGACAAGGAGAGACACAAGGTAAGTCTATGGACAGCGTGCACCTGCACGCAGACACAGTGGGACAGGAAGTGCCAGCAAGGACAGAGGAGTCAGCGCTGGATCGGAGACCCGCAGTAACGCTGGAGGGACAGATGAAAAGGACAGGAAAGAAGAAGATTGGATTAAGAGACATCATTTAAGGTAAGTGCTTACACTAACATTGGGGGAGGGAAAACAATTATACTTTAGGCTGGGTTCACACCTGAGTGATTTTTCTCCGCGTTTTTTCGCACGTTTTTCCGTTCAGTGAAACGCGCGTTTCACTGGCGGTATGATTTTTTTATTTTTTTTCCTTATTTTCTCTCTTTTTAAAAATGTTCTTTTTTTCACTTTAAACTTCCCGCCGGCTCCGCCCCCCTGCGTCGCGGCCGCTCGCAAGGGACGGAACCCGGAAGTCGGTAGCCGCCGGGGCACACCGGGGATCGCGGACAAGGTAAGACCTGTACGCTGCATTCCCGAGTGTGGCTCGGGGGTCACCGCTTTGTTAACACCGATCCACACTCGGGAATACAAATGGAAACGCGTGGAAAAACGCACCAAAGAAGCTCCTGTAGTTCTTTGGGCGTAGGGCGTTTTTCAGCGCGTTCCTGCACGCTGAAATACGCCCAGGTGGGAACCATGCCCATAGGAAAGTATGGGATTTCACTTGCTGGGCGCGTCAATCAGCGCTGTAAAACGCCCAGTTGTGAACTAGGCCTAAATGTCACTTTAATCTTGAAAACAATAAAATGCTTAGTAATCACCTGAAATGCTAACACAAGTGCGATATGGAGTATAATGGATTGGTAAGGGATCATTAAAGGACAATGGTTACTTGTGTGTGCATGCCCCCCCCCCCTATATGCAGCCCACCTGGTCCAATACTTACCTTTTTGTCCTCATTCCAACGCTTTTCAGTGTACAGCCCTGCCAAAAGCTATACAGCTTTTCTTTGGAAAGCATCCACACCAGATCCTATTTATCCTGCCCATGCTCACTTCGGCCCCATTCATTTTTCTGGGAGAGCCATACTTCACTGGACCGCTGGAGGCTGCTAGGAGTATGACTCCACATAAGAATGAATGAGACCACAGCAAGCATGTGCAGGATGAAGAGGACCCATCATTTCTGTCGGTGTGCTTGGGAAGACGCACACTGCTTACTAGCACACACAAGGGTGCCTCCATAGGACCCTGCACCAGAAAGGAGCCACCCTAAAACAGGATATGAGACCTGTGCTCAGCAGACCAGCTGATCCTGCAGGAAACTAAAACTTTTAAACATCAAGGAGCAGCATCCATTGTTAATGATTTAATCAGCATTCAAAATAGCTTCAAAACCTATACTTTAAATGTTAATAATTTATGAGAACTTTCTCCCATAAGTTTAGACGTAGCAATCCAGTGTGACTTGACTAGTCAGCATATCCTGTTTTATATGTGCTCTGCTTTGTTTTGCTAGCAGAAATATGAGGCGGATTGGCTGAGCATGGAAAAGACATTATAAAATGATACTACCCATAAATGTCTGTTCTTTACTTCTTTCCTTTACATGATTAATCATCTCTGTTTGAACACAGTGAAGCCACAAGTGTATAAAATAGATCAAAGTCTGGAGATTACTGATCTGTACTATACTAATCTGTACTCAGAGAAAAGCATATTGTTTTCAGAATTTAAAGTGGAATTCCTTTTACTACTTTTTATGGATTTATTTCATTTTAGTTTTTAATAAAACGAGGAAGGAAGAACCTCTGTTATGGTTTACTGTTACTTGTGTCCCTCTTGGGTCGATTTATTTACCCACTTCCAAACTTTCCCATCCTTAATCTACTAAAAATGTTTTGTTTTGGCTAGAGCCCCACTGTAACATCCCAGCGTAATAATGCCGAGCCCTAAAGTTTGCAGTCTAATTAATAACATATAAATTGATCAGCATAAGGGGCTGGTTCAAGAAGATCTCTGGGCAAATCAAATCTTAACCCTTGCAGTGGGGCTACCCCCGCACTGCAAGTATTAAACGAGAACTATGGGGTAAGTGGTTTTCCCCCATAGTTCTCTTTGGGGTCACGGGAGGACATATACTAGCGTCCTCCGGTGATCCAAAGCTCAATATATAGCAGGCTAATGACTGCGATATACTGGGGGTGCCGCAGCCAGGAAGGATCCCGACAATACTGTCAAGATCCACCCAGCTGCATGAGTGACAGCTGGCTCTGCCTATCTAGTGGCAGAGCCAGCTGTGCCCGCCGCCTCCCCTATTCGTTCCTCCATCAGTGCTGGAGTATCAGAGATTGGAGAGGGGAATCCCTGCACGGAGCGGTGACTGACAGTCACCGCTCTCTGCAGGGAGATGATCAGAAAGTGAGTGAGCGACGGTTTGTTCGCTCACTTCCCGATCAATAGAGCCGACCTGTGACAGGCTCTAACTATGAGGATGAGTGGAAATCACTCACCTTAAGTGACAGTTTTGGTCTAGGGGCAGAAAAATGACAGGGAACTGCGATCCCGGCTGGATCCTAGACCGGTCTCTTCAGCCTGTCTTCCTCTCCGCTCCTCTGTTCTAAGGTCCAGTGAACCATCATGTCTTACTGTAAGGACTGGAAGTGCTTGAGCAAAAATGTAAAGAAATAATTTGCTGGGCAATATATATTTGTTTGATCTGAATTAATTAATGAAAAAAAGTTTGAGAGTTTAATACAAACTTTAATACAAACTTTAATTTAATTAGTCAGCCATTGCATGTCAAGGTTCTATTGTGGGAAAGGGTAGGAGGGCAGATTTCTTACATTTTGTCTTGTGATATATGTCAGAAGTGACTGTGCTTTTGAGTCTTAAGAAGTGTGGTCAGATCCTCATTATGGATCTTTTAGAAACCTATATATTAAAGTCGGAGGTGTCCATCTCTTTATAATGCTTGAAGAGTTGCAGGATCGGAATCATGACAGTTGTGTGCAGATTTCATATTCCTAAAATAAACTGACTGTTTTACCTCCATCTTCATAAGAATACATGCAGTCACTCCATCTTCAATGTCTGCGCTGTCCAGAGCGATTATTCACTCTTCCAGAATCATTGTACTTTATTTCACCTGGATATACTTGGCTTACACAGATGTTAAATTAAACACATATGCAGAGCCATTCAAACGTATATCAGAAAAATTTTGGGTTTTCTTTTGTCTCATTGTTCTATATCTTGCACCTGGCCTCAGATATATGATTAAATTGCCAAAGTAAAGTGCAAGCCATGGAATTCTCCCTTCAGGGGATCTGGTCCTGCTTTGTCTGGTATTAACATTGCCCTCTGGTTATCTGCAGGTGGATTGAAGCCTGTCTGGTTGAAGAGCTGCCCCCGACCACAGAACTGGAAGAAGGTTTAAGAAATGGAGTCTACCTGGCCAAGTTAGGGAGGTTCTTTGCTCCAAAGATGATCTCAGAAAAGAAAATTTATGATGCGGAGCAAACGCGGTTCCAGGTATTTGCCTGTCACTTTTGCACTCATTGTTTTTAAATGTGTTGTCTTTCTTCACACTTAAAGTGACACTGAACTCAGGAGTTAAATCTTAAAAATACATTCAAGTACCTTTTAATTATTAACAAAAATGTATCTTATTTGTGTATCACTTGGCTGTAGATCCTCAAATCATCTCTGAATTGGTGCTGACACTGTCCTTCCTTCTGGAGGGTGGCTACTTTTGTTTCCCATGGTACCTGTGTACAAATATTTACCGCTTCCTCTCTGCAAAGTTGGGCGGTCGAAATCCCACAAGACTATGTTCCTGCAATGGAGGCTTTAAAAGAGAACTAAAGCCAAACCTTTTTTTGGTTTTAGTCCTCTTTTGGGTCACAGGAGGACATTTTACTGATGTTCTCCTGTGATCCACAATCAGCATCTAGAGGGCTACTCTGCCGTATGATGACAGCCCACAGTCACACTGCAGCAGGGAAGGATCCCAATGATATTTTTATGCTCCAACCCGCTGCCTGATTGACAGCTGGCTCTGCCTCTCGTGTCGCAGCCAGCTGTGCCCGACCTGTCTGTCCTTCCACTGAGTGCTGGAGGAACAGAGAGGATAATCCCTGCGGGGAGGAGTGACTGACGGTCTCTGCTCTCTGCAGGGAGATCACTTGGAGCTCAGCGATCAGTGGTTTGTGATCGCTCAGTTCTCGATCTATAGAGCCGGCATGTGACACATGCAGTGTCATACATCTGGTCTAAGTATTGTGAAGCGTACATTTTACTCTCAATACTCCTCCTTTAATTCTGTTTTGTTTTCAATAAAAGAAAATATTACATTTCTTACAGCTCTTTTAAGAACCTGAATTATGCCAGTTTACTAGCCTGCTGTAATCCATTGCACAGCTTTTAGTAAGAGGAAGGGTCAACATTCTAAAGCAAACAAGGTTCGCTGTTGGTCTAACACTGTGAACATTCTTACAGGTGGGTAGAGCAGAAGCAGGACCTAATCGGTGTGCTATTGCACCTTAAATGTCCTATCAGCAGGCTGAAGTAGGGTCTTTTACAATTGCAAGACACCAGCACTTGTTATTAGTCACATTTCTATCATTAGACTGCGGGAAGACCTCATACTAGCGCCTAGCAATCTGTTTTACGAACATGAGAAGTTGGCATTACACATTTGCTGATATCAGGGTTGGCACCCTGCTATTACTGACATCAGAGGCTAACTTATGGCTTTAGATTTTCAAAGCAGCAGAGGTTGAAATTATATAATTAATGGCACCAGTCACTGGAAAAAATGTTTTTACATACATCAAAGGTTGGTGTTATAATTTTTACTTTAATCTGCCTATTAATTTCCATGGCGTAATTGTCAGTCTCTGTGGTCTCTTTAGTGTTCATACATGCTGGGGGGCAATTGTGTAGTACTGCTGCTATTATCACGGCATAACATTTACCTTATTCCACCTTTTTATTATCCTCAGCCTCTGTATGACTGTCTAGCAGCGAGTGGCTGAATGTACGGTTTCGTCCTGGCAATAGTAAATAACGCAGGAGACTGACAGGTCTTTATCTGTGGGCCATTGTCTAGAGAGCTTCTTCACAGTAAATACAGTGACGTTTTTGTGCATCTGCCAACCTGCTTATCCTCTCTTCAAAAAGTAATTTGTGGAGCTGCCTGTGCTCTCAATGCCAGGAGGAGCTGACCCAATTCCATGGCATCCTGGATGGTTCCCGACACAGCTCTGACATTTCACTAGTGCCATAGCTACCGTGCCCCAGATTATTGCAGAGTTCACAGTATAGCAGGTGGACGTTCTGTGAAAAATGTCCCTTTGTTACCTGGACTGGTTATTAGAAGACGTCGCTTTAGACGTAAACCACTGCAAGCCAGGCTTCTTTCTTTGCAGTCTGCCCAGGCAGGCGCAGACTTTACATCAGACTGAATACCATGACTTTTTATTGTTTTACTAGCCGAGATTTCCCAGGATGTCTGTAGGAGCAGAGGTTATGCTTTTGTTGAATATAGATTGCTGTATGGGCTGGTATGTCAGACATGAAAAATCTAGCTGAAAGGAAGGCTTCTCTGTGTATTTGTACAGTTGCCAGGACACGAAGAATATATCTGAAAGGAAAGGTTTATTGATTGTATTTATGCAGTCACTATATTATTATTTATTGCAGGTATATGCAGCATAGCGCTGTCAATTTACACAGCACTTTACATAATGCACATTCACATCAGCTTATCATGTGAGGTCTCTATCTCTCTCACACACACACACACACACTAGGGCCAATTTAGACCGGAGCCATTTAACCTAACAGCATGTCTCTGGAGTGTGCCAAGTGTTAGATGGGGAGATAATGAGCAGAGTGTTTCAGATGGGGAGAGAGTGAGCGGAGAGTGTTTCAGATGGGGAGAGAGTGAGCGGAGAGTGTTTCAGATGGGGAGAGAGTGAGCAGAGAGTGTAAGGTAAGGGTGGCTGTGTGTCGAGGTGGCAGTGCAGGGCGGCTGGGTCTGGCAAAGTGTATAGGAAGAAGCATGTGGCAGCTCTCAGTTTGCTGCTTATGGGACCTGAACTAAAGCCTTTGTGATGTCACAAGGCAGTAAATAAGGAGACCAGAAAAATCTAAATATTTTTTTTATTAGTTCCAAGAGGGTGGAGTTTTTTTTTTCTGATATGATAAATTGACACGATCCCTATGGATTCACGAACCTTAACTCTGGAAGCTGTGCCTAAAAAGAAAAAGGCAAATAGAGGGAGCTGCTTCCCTGATGACTGGTGGGGAAATATTCAAGAAGCAGCAGGAGAAGTGCACACAGACTGAATTAATGAAGCAGATGTACTGTGTGAAGATGCATGCAGTGCAGATACAGTTTCCTCTTTAGCAAACCGCACAGTAGTAACATCACCAAATCAACTGAAACTAGCAGTCAGAGGCGGCAGTGCCTTGGATCTCACACTGCAGATATACAGTTATTGGGCTGTTGGCACAGGGGTGCTTAGGCACACTTGTATCCCTGGAAGTGCTCTGCTATTTTTCAGGAGGAACTCAACATAAAAGGTACATTTTTCAGGGTAATTCATAGGCACACTTACAGATGTCCCTTTATAATACAACATATCTCCACTCTTTGAGTTCAGGTTTACTCCTAAAAAGCATCTACAGGCAAACGGCTGGATAATAGAGTTGTAACTCAATTGTAGAATTTTCTTAATAAAATAAATGGTAGCATAAGCAGATACTGTTGTGATCAACCTGCCCCTGCCAGACCATATGCCTTCAATGTGTAAGAAAGGAGATGTCTCCTCTTCAGATCTGGCTGGTGTGAAGATTGTTTGGCACTGCCCCTCATGGTCTAAGAGTAAACAGTACCACACCGGTGAACTCAATGCGGAACACGCTGTCCTATTAGATCTGCTAGGTACCTTCTCTCATATAAGCTTATGGACCTGGACTCCCACTGCTAGCTTGACTTTCCAAATGCCTTGTGGCAGCTCAGGCCAAAGGAAGATTTCAACAAACTGCACCAACTGGGCTGAAAATTGATTTCCTAACATTAGAAGGACTACATGGGGTTCTTTTTACATATTAGTCTGGGATTCTACTGAAATGTCTTTCTGTTCTGGGTATTGCTTTATGCACTTGTTTTTTTTGTGCATCCATGGGTGTTTTTGTGCAATCATGTTTTTGTTTGTTTTTAACAGCGGTCTGGTTTACATTTTCGGCATACAGATAACACTGTTCAGTGGCTGCGGGCCATGGAATCAATAGGACTGCCTAAGGTAAAACAGCACTTCAGTAATCTATAGTAAAATTGATGTGTATACAAACACTGGTCTGTTCTCTGAAATGTCGAGTTTGCAGAAAATCTATTAACCGTTACAATTCATCGGCCACAGTGCTAGTATATCGCCCTAAACAGGTACCACCTAACCTGCATTAGTATGTACCTGGTGTGACTAATGTGCCAAGTCAATGTTCACAAGTTCCACCTTTACTGGGTTTTCTGTATTGAGTCATGTGGACAGGGATAGGTCCCCTGTAGGGTCTTTAGGTCTCTTGTCTGGGATCTTGAAGAGCTGTAAAAACCCAGAAAGGAATTGAAAATGTCAGATGGAATCCAGCTTTAATAAAGTAATAAACAGTGTTTGTTATTTATGAGGGGAGTAGGAGGGGTACCCTTCCATATATAATGTGGGATATCCTTTGATTTAGCTAATAGACTAGTATATAGTTTTAGTGTAATAATTGTCTTTCCATGCTTTAAGTTATAGTGTTAGTAAAGGTGTTTCATATTAATGAAAATTGTTATTTTCCAGCATAGTTAGCAGTTATTTGATTAATCACATAAAACTGTTCAGATTTCTATAATCACTGTATATTAATTACAGATATTTTATCCCGAGACCACTGATGTTTACGATCGAAAAAACATTCCACGTGTCATATACTGTATTCATGCATTAAGGTAAAAAGACAAAATCTTATTCATGTCTTGTGTAATAAATAATATGAAAGCATACAATACACCCAAACTGTCCTTTTGTGATCATCAAGCAATAGTCCATTTTCTGCCTGGGGAACCTTTGTGGCAATCCATGTGGTTTTCTTCATTCTCCTGCAGTCGGTAGAAGTATTCCCCATGTTTATAAAGCACTCTGGTGCCGTGGTTTTCCACTGGTGGGTCGTGACCCAAAAGTGAGTTGCAACCCCGTGTTCAGTGGGTCATCACATGCCTTCCACTGCACTAGGTGAGAGGCTCCTCAGCCTCCCCCTAGCTCAGCACTGTCCTTTCTCGTGCTGAGCAGCTACTCGAAATATGGCGCCCAGCGCAGTGTCAGCTTGAGGTGGGGTGGGCTGGGAGTATGGCTGCGAGGAAGCTCCATCCATACATGAATTTCTGACAGCTCCCGCGTGTGCCCTGTAGAAGTGCTTGGACCGGAGTAACATCACATTATAGCTCCTGGCACCTCACAGGGCACACAAGGGAGCTGTACAAGCAATGCACATATGCATGGAGCTCCGTCACAGTACAGCAGCCCACACTGAACCCCATGCTGAGAATTCACTCCGGTTCCCATAAGGAATGGAGACTGGGTGGATCTTAAAGTTTTGTTTTGTTTTTTTAATTTTTGGGGGAGTATGTGTGTGAGATTGTGTGTGTGTGTCCCTGTCAATGTTTTTGAGGGCCCATTCACACTTGTACAGTGCATTAATCACGCTGTACCACGCAAACGCACCTACCATACGTTCTGGTGCAGAAGGTACTCTGTGTTGCCATTAATTTGAGTGACACCCCAAACGCACACTTTCCGTCCACATTTTGATTACCTGCATCGGAACATGTGGTACAGCAATGACGTGCATTCCGGTGCCTTGCGACTTGGGCTGTGACCTAATGAATAAGGACAAATGTTGGTCCTGAGGTTACACAGGTTGAGAACCATTGGTCTAGTGAATGTTGCAAAAGGTTAATGTCAGTGCATGCAAAGTTAGGAATCGTGCTCTTTGGGAAATTCTTGCTAGATCTGCAGCAGATTGAGGAAAGAGGTCTCCTAAGGTAACTGTTGGAAATCATTGTCTGAACCTAGTTTGGAGACCAGTGAATCTTGTAACCTTTGCTGAATCTTGTTGGTACCATCAATTAACATGATTTAAGGAGAATTCCAGATATCGTTAATTCTTCAAAGTGAATATGTTGGTAAATTAAGGGTTATGTGCTTTATTAATAAGGGATTCACCTGCTAATATATGGTGAATAGGGTGTGAACCTGAGATGTGACCCTTTATGTATAGACCACTTAGTGAACTGAATGACATCCAGTCTGAAATATGACTGCCATTATACATATATGGATATACTGTGGTACCATATTTCACCAGGAGGGGATACTGCAGATGATTGACTTTGGTTAATCGGTAAGGCAAAGCGCATTGTACAAAATATATATGCCTTTTTCCAACAGTCTTTTGACCAATGTGATGTCATTGGTCCTTCCTCATCAGCTCTGGTAGCATCAGGTTCTAGTTGATAATGGCATGAGCGCCATTCAGTGTGGTAGTACTCTGAACTCAGCCCAGCATAATAAAATGGACCTTTGACAGCCCATAGGAAGTGGGTTGAATGATGCTAGCTGCCATTCAAGCAGGAAGACTGGTGACATCTAGTGGTAGAAATTAATTACTGCGGGGGCAACCCCCCAGATTAAAGGAGAACTATGAGATGAGTGATTTCCACTCACCTCATAGTTCTAGCAATGAGACAATGAGACTGTCACAGGTCGGCTCAGTAGATCGGGAGGTGAGCGAACACATACCAGGTTCGCTCACCTCTTGATCCTGTCACGGCTCTCTGCCGTGACAGGGGGAGGGCTGGAAATATAGAAGCTGATTGTTTACTGTGTACAGCTGCTCCAGTTTTGATCAATTCCCTTGAATGCATCTATGTCACTTTGGGCTTGTTCACACGATTTTCCGGTCCAGATCTGGCGCAGATCTACAGACGCAGTGCTATGCGTGCAGTTTTTTTGGGGGGGGGGGGAGTGGGGCTGTCAGTACGTTAGCTGCAGTGCATTTTCGCCGTGTTTTTCGTGTGTTCCCGACCGGACAAAATGTGACATGCAGTATTTTATCTCTCCGGACCGGAACGCACTGCGCACGCGAGAACTGTAGCCCATAAAACACATAGGGATGCATTTTTGGTGCAGGAGCGCACGGTTCTGGTCCGGACACAATCCGGACGTCGTGTGAACATGCCCCTACACTTTGTGTTCCAATCTGATTTACAGCTGATGATGAAATCTGACAGCACAGTACAGACTGGGTTAATTAGAGTAAACATAACTTCCCACAGCCCCCTCCTTAACATCACACAGGGGGACGCTAGATAGGAATTTTTTTCGTCTTTACTTATACATATAACATAGACAAATACTAGGGATGCACCGATACCGAAACTAGTACCGTTCTCGGCCAAATATTCCCGATGCCTACTCAGATACCTGAGATTCCGGTATCATAAAGCCAGCTCCATGCTTGCTCGTCACCTGATGACGAGGGAGCATGGAGCCGGCTTCCTGGGTAATCGGGAAGCTGGGGGGCAAGTCATTACACGCCACCCGGCTTCCCTTATGGGACTTCCGGTATCGGTGAGTACCCAAAAGAAATATCGGTACTCGATACCGAAAACCGGTATCAGCGCATCCCTAACCGATACACAGCAAAAGTAGCAGCTATACAGGAACACATATCCTAAAGAAAAACAACCACAATAGACATCCAAGAGGCAAAACGTGTAGGTAGGATTTGTAAGCCAGTATAAAGCACGTAAAATGCAAGCCGCAATTTTAATTTTTTAAAAATTTTGTTTTAGTGATGCTATGTGAATGGTAACATGTAACAAATATAAAGTTAGTGTTACAGTGACTGCAGAATTGGAACTACACTTTAACATGTGGTTACCACTGATGGTAACCTGAATTTCTTAGGTTTTTGACAGTTTTAGTTCCACAATTAGGCAGCAAATAGAAGAGACGGACCTAGATTATATGTTGATTTGTATTGATTTGCCAGGTTCAAGCCCCGATTTAGATGACGTGAAGCATATACAGATCTGCTTCCCAAATGCGGATTTTGGCTGTGCACAAATCACTGCTGCAGATGTGGGAATCACAGCTGCACTAGGCTTTGTGTTGTGTTAAAAGTACATCTGTTTGGAGAGGTTTTCATCCTAAAGCAAAGCTACAGAAATGTGGATGTCATCTCTGCTGATTTATTTGCAGGCCGACAACAGATTCAAGCACTGTATAATTTCACATGGAGCAGAGACGGTTTTCTCAGCCTTATGTGGTACTCTCCGTAAGAGGTCACCCAGTGCTTTCTTTGGACTGGGGATGTCAATCAGTGTTCGATTCATTGAGCTTAGTGCCAGATATTGTTTAAGTGAGAGAAGCAAAGCCTCTAACATCTGCCTTGTATTTCCTGTCACTGCGAGTAGCGGTAGTGGAAGAGCGCTAATCTGCTACCTAGAGGCTTCCATTATCTACTTCCTGGCCTTCTCAGCGCATTTCCTGTGTGTGGAAACCTCTTCCTCTTCTCATTTGTAATGATGGCAGATAATTAACGAATTCACTGAATGACAAACACACTTCTTCCCGGTATACAACGTGTAACTCAATAAATTGTCACTTCAATGCTTTGCTTGGTTTATTCCATGTAATTATGCTTTTTTTTTTTCTTCTTCTCCTGGAAGTCAATTTAGTTGAGACAAAATCTATGATGACCATCAGGCTGGCTTGTTAAGTTTTCAGTGTAATTTATGTAAATTGTTTAGATCTCTGATGGCATGTGGTATTTATTAAAGTAGAAGTAAAGTGTCTTGGCTAAAAATTGCTGACAGGCAGGAATTTTATAGCAGAGGAGACCGGGGTAAGTCTCCTCTGCTAAAAAAGCTCCTGCCTGCCTGTCAACCATTTCATTTTCTGTGCACTGAGCTGCACATGTGCACGGACTCAGCATGCCGAGATGATGTAATTCCTATGCACATGCACAGGAGTTGCATCATACTGGTCCAGCCAATCAAGAAGCCAAAGATATAGAGCCTGGAAGAAGATCGGGTGAAGCACCAGCATTGGAGGAGAGAGCAGGCGGCGGATCATTTTTAAGCTAAGTCACACATAATGTGCTTATTTCTGTGTATATTTACACAATATGGCAAACACCACCCTTGGTGCTTTTTTCCCTAGGGTACCCTAGTTTACTTCTACTTTGAAGCTTAAAGAGAACTATGGGGTAACCTTTTAGGGTCACGGGAGGACATATACTAACCTCCTCCCGTAACATAAAGCTCAGTAAATAGCGAGCTATTGCCTGCGATATACTGAGAGCGCCGTAGCTGGGATGGATCTCAACAATACTTTTGAGATCCACTCAGCTGGCTGATTGACAGCGGGCTCTGCCTATCTAGAGGCAGAGCCAGCTGTGTCCGCCCCCTCCCCCGTCCGTTCCTCCAGTCAGGGAATCCCTGCGGGGAGCGTTGACTGACTGACTCGCTTCTCTCTGCAGGGAGATGACAGGGAAGTAAGCGAGCAACGTTCAATAGAGCTGACATGTGACAGTTTCATTGTCGCACATCGGCTCTAACTTTAACTCCAGGGGGCTATAAAAAAAACACTCACTATTGTATATCCTTTAGGGCTTATGAACAGGGACATAATAAACGCTGCATTTAGATCTGTGCAGCGAATAGTTTTTTTTAAACATCTGAATACATCAGTATTGTATATTATGTACACGGTTGTATTCCGCTCGGTACTCTTGCACTGCATTCAGTTGTGTAAAACCATGGTAGAAAATTTGGCGCTGTCGGTCAGTATTGCTGTGTAAATTATGCATGTGGACATGCATACATGTAAGGATTGAAAACTGGGCTAGAGGAAAGGAAGAAGAATTTTATGGATTTACATGTCTAAATGCGTGCAAACAGAAGCACTTTAAAGTTCATTAAGTGCGTATTTTTATGCAGGATCTTTCTGCCAGGAAGACCCTATGTAGATGGCTGTATTTTATTAGGCGCATAAGCGCAATATAAAAACAATACAGGGAAATGATCAAATCTGGACCAGCTGTGGCAACCAATTAGCTTCTCTATCATTTTCAATGCTTAACTGAACAACCTTAAAAGAAAAGCTGATTGGTTGCTGTGGGCAACTGCTCCAGATTCTGTCTGCTCCAGTTTTGAAAAATTCCACCCCGATGTATATTTACATACAGCTAGCATAAGTACCTGAATCTGTCATGATATCTGCTTTGTCATGCTCTGCAAAGCAGCACTGGGAGAGTTTGAGGCAGTACAAGGAGCTAATTGGGCTCTGCTGCATAGACACATGATGAGAGCAGAGTGATGTCTTATTATGCATCTTTCTGCTCTTTGTCCAATCAGCAGGCTGCGGGAGAAAAAAGGTGTTCCTTAAAGTATAAGTAAAGGGACTTTTAGCCATAATGTGATAGCATGCACATTGTATTAGCATTGTCTGCCAAAAGTGATCCCCTCCAGCTCTGTGCTTCTCCCTCCAGCACTTCCGTCTTCTCCCCAGTCTCATTTCGGGCTTCTTGATTGGCTGGGACCCGATAATGCAACTCCCACGCATGCGCTCGGGACTTACTTCATCTTGGCATGCCAGGCCTGTGCGAGTTGCTCATGCGTGGCTCACTGTACAGAAAAAAAGAATTGCTTACAGAAAGAAGCTTTTCTGGCAGAGACTTACACCGTTACTCCTGCCATAGAAATCCTACCAATCGGCAATTTTATTTGGGAAGCTTCATTTCCACTTTTAATGCCCGATTCCAATCCCCTAATGCCCAGTTGAGTTTATGGAAGAACTTTTAGGAGAATAGGAAAAACTTGTTCATGATTCCAGCTTCAGATGTAGACATCTCTCTACATCTTAGCTACCTGAGCTTTTCCTGTAAGTACTTCTGCACATGTTCCCTTTCATCTTTTATTGCCATAGTAAATACTTTATTTTCTTCAGGATTTCGGGAGTCATAATGTGACCACAGTCCAGAGGAATGAGGAAAAACACTGATTTATTTGACGTGCTGGCGTATGGAGCACAACCTGGAGGATTGTTGTGTTGGGTTAAATGAAATTTCAGGCGCATATTATGTCACTCTTAGGCGATGGAGTATTTGTGAACAGATGTTCCCTCTTACAGGGTATTAATATGACAATCACAACACAGGCTTTTAATTCTGAATTTACTATTCAGGAAGGAAGTCTGTGCAGAAAAAAAAAAGGAAAATGTACGCAGTCATAATACTGGTGGCCAGTCAGCTGAAATAATTATTGGGGCAGTAAACCTAAAGAACGGCTTTTTTAATATAAAATGAAAGCATTGCAAGAAAAACATAAACCCTCTTATTTGGGATTCACTTCTCTATATAGTTACACAGATGTGTTCCCAAGCTGCAGTTCCGGCCTGTAGTGACACCTACTGGTGAAATGTGATTGCGGCACAATTCACACATTTTATGATTCCCAGTGAGAAGCATTGTATCTTAATGATGGCACTTGAGTCAGCTAATTTCCCTAAAGTAAACCTTTCATTAGAGAAAAACATGCAAATGCAGTACTGAGGGAGTTTAGACACAGAACCTTCTGAATTCACAATTCATTGCTCAGTGCATGGCCACCCTATCACCAGACTTCTACATTATCTAGACCCATGGTTCTCAACTGGTGGATCGTGACCCAAAACTGGATCACGACCCCATGTTTATAGGGTTGCCACGTGCCTTCCACTGCTCTAGGTGAGAGGCTTCTCAGCCTCCCCCATAGCGCAGCACTGTCAGTTCTCGTGCTGAGCAGCCATTCAAAATATGCTGCCCGGCGCCGAGTGTCAGGTTGAGGTGGGGTGGGCTCAGGGTATGGCCGCAACGGGAGCGCCATCCATAAGTGCATTGCTTACTGCTCCCTTGTGTGACCGGAGTGACATCACATTCTGGCTCCCGCCACCTCTACATGGAGTGCAAGGAAGCTGTACAAGCAATGGCACTATGAAAGGAGCTCTGTTACAGCACAGCAGCCCAGACTGAACCCCTAAAATTTTGGAGGGAGTGTGAATGTCTGAGTGTGTGAGATTGTGTCAGTGTTTTAATCACAAACTTCCACGCAATCGCACCTACTGTTCGTTCTGGTGCAGGAGGTTCATTGCGTTGCCATTCATTTGAATGACACCCCAAACACACCTCCTGTCTACAGTTTGATCGCTTGCGCTGGAACATGCAGTACCGCAATGCCGTGCGTTCCAGTGCAGTGTGACTTGGGTCGCGACTTAATGATCAAGGACAAATATGGGTCCTGAGGTTATACAGGTTGAGAACCACTTTTTAATTATTTGAATAGGGACTTCTGGGGCCTCTGCAATTTGCTGTGATCTGTGATGTGTAGCACCTAAAAAAATATGGGTTGTTATGATACCTGCTGTCCTGCAGTGTCTTCAGTACTCAAGCATTGCACAGGTTTACTTTAAAGTGCATCTGTTCCTAGACTATGGACATTAATTCATGTACAAAGTCTTACCAAGGAGTTAAAGAGCTTTAAAACAAATCACTCCTGCCCTATCTAGCTGCTTGTACTCTGAAGTAATCCATCCTCAAAGCTGGCAGCAAAGACTCTAGGGTGGATTTCAGTCAGTTTCTAACAGCTTAGAAACACCTGCTGTGTGTTTAAATTAGAGGGCGTGGCAGGCTGCCAATATTCTGCTGTAATAGGTAATAATAGGGAAGAAAATACGATTTCTGTGCTTCTGCTGAGAAAGATGAAAACTAATTTCAATACGATGTTATAGCTACGGAGGTGAATGAGGACTTGTTTTAAAGTGATTTCACTGCTTGTTCAGGGTATGTAAATAGTTTAGCGTGTATAGTCTGGAGATAGATTCTTTTTGAAGCACTTGGCCGACTGAAGTCCCACCACTTAGGTATGGTAGTTCTCACAGAGAACTATAGGATTTGCCTTGTGAAGGGAACAGATGTGAGCAGAGTATTTCCAGCATTCTTGGAAATCTGCATTAACATATATATAAATGTGCCTAGGACTTATCAGGGTTTATGATAATTGAGATGTTATAAAACTAAACTACCAAGTGCAGAGGGCAGATGTCATAAACTGATCAATGGAAGTGCTTGTTTTTATGCACATAGATTTTCTAACATGGTACAATATGTATGTGATCATATAGGGCTTTTTTCCCTCCAAAGGAAGGGAATACTTTTTTGCAAGGTTCCTTTGCGTAGGTTGAGGAGTAAATGTTAAGTCATTTTATTGTGTGGCAATAGCAACAAGTGTAGAAAATCTTTACCAACTGTATTTTTTAAGAGATTTGCCATTGAATGGAAACATCCTGGGTCATGTATAAAAGCATCATCCTTTCCAACCATGTTTCAGGCCTTAGGAGCTCAAATGGGTGGAGCATGCAGGAGGGGCTGGGGGAGAACCACAGGAAGGAATTCAGAAGCTTAATGATGCTCTTTTATAGTCCAGTGATTAGGCAGGTGCTACTGGAAGTTACAACACTGTTAAAAACCACACCTGTCTATGCAGTGTGGCAGAGATGTGTTTTATATACAGTCTATTTTAGCTGTATATTTAGCTGTTTGGTACGAGTTCATGTCTGGTTAATGGAGTATATGAGGATATATCCTGAACGTACTGGAACGTGTTATATTACCATTTTTGTGGTTAGCTGCAATAGTGAAACAATTGCCATCTGCCAATAAGGCGTTAAGATCTTAGCCCTGTAGCTCTGAGTCACAGCAGGCTGATACGAGAACTGAGACTGAGAACTTGTACAATGTGAAGTCGGTTAAGGAGAAACACATGTGGACCTCCGATGTCTCTTGTGTGGTCACAGGACCTTGCATATGTGCAGCATCAAGCCAACTTTACCCTGAAAAAAGCAGTTTCATTTTTTTTTCTACAAGTCTTACTATTACAGTTCCAGTATGATTTAAAGAAACTCAGGAAATGAAAACCGTTTTTAGAACTGATGACTCATTCCTTTTTACGGAACACTTTTTGATTCACATTTACTGCAATATTATAGTTTTATCAAAGCTCACCAGAAATTAATGTATTTCTGTTGGTGGTTTGGGGTTGAGGAAGAATTGGTGGACTCCAACAGACAGACTTGTATCATATGTGTTGCTTCGGGCAAGCAGGGCTAAATGTACCGCAGGGAGCCAATGCACGTTTTATACAAGTGATCTGATCAGATCACTTGTACTAGCCTGTGTGTCCCCTCCCTCCCCACTGTCGTTTTCAAGGCCTCCCGCTCTTCTGGGGGACCCAGGACCACGGCACATGAGCTCAGGATGGAGAGCGCCACCTGTCTCAGCTTTCCTAAAACTGCACAGAACATCTGTTCTGTCACCTTCAAACTATCACATATGGGATTGTAAGCCCCTGTGTAAAAGGAATCGAATTAATTAAAAAAATAAAAAGTGGTAAAAAACCAAAAGAACTAAAATAAAACCAATCCCCTGCATGCAAATAAACACACGCATAGGACATTGTGTTTTTGCGTTGAGTGCTGCTCCATTTACACTGTGTGCCATATTGTGGTAGGCAGGCAGCAGAACTCTTACACACACAATGTGTATTAAAGGATAAGTTCACTTCCCAGGTCATTTGGGAGAATGGAATCAAACCAAATCTGGCCACGTCTCTCCACCCTCCCCGCCCCTATACTTATACTTACCTT
This sequence comes from Nanorana parkeri, assembly GCF_000935625.1. Taxonomy (NCBI): domain Eukaryota; kingdom Metazoa; phylum Chordata; class Amphibia; order Anura; family Dicroglossidae; genus Nanorana; species Nanorana parkeri. Next base: position 257,809 of record NW_017307232.1, on the reverse strand, counting down.
TCGGCGAACAGTCCTTTCCCTCCACCAGTATGGTTGGACAATCTGTACCTCATACTGCTATCCAGCGCAGCCCTGCGCTATGCATTTTGGCTTTTGCTTGCAGATTGCGGGCACTCGTTGGCCAGGACACGCTGACCAATGAGAAACGCTTCTTAGCCCAGTTAACTACTGTTTTGATTAGAACTATTTTTTGTTTTGGGACAAGTAGATTGGGCCACCGCTTTAGCCCTTGGCCAAGTAGTTTTTTGTTTTTATTTCCACACACCCTGTGAATGAATCTTTTTGAACATGATTGTACAGCTCACTGCAGACACTTGTGGCATAAACCCTTCATAGTAATTGGGCAGGATTTTTCAGCCAATCTGATTGCTTCTTCCTCAGAGGTACTGAAGCAGGATTGTGCGCTTTCCTCACATTTATGGGTAGATTTGTGTTATGTTCGCTGTGGAACCAGTTTTCTGTCAGGCAGTGTTCCTCTGTGCATATACTATCCTGTTAGAACATCAGCTTTGTAATAGGGACACATACTACAGTTGTTTTTGATAATCTAGTCAAAGCTTACTTGAAAAGATTCCTTTTATGTAGTGAGTGCTGCCTTCTGTCTGCCCATCACTTTCATCAACTTCCTGGATTCCCAGTGCGCTTTGTGTCTCTTTCCCTGCTGCTTGATGTGATGCAATCCGATTCTCAAGACTACATATCCAATAATGAATTGCTTCCATTAAGCAATTATGTTGCTCCCTTGTGGGTGTTTCCTGTGTTCACTGTGAGAGGGGGGAAGGAGATGAATTGTAGTTTGGACAGCAGCTTTCCTGAGAGTGGTGACTCAAGGAAGTGCATAGTCACAGGTCTGAGTGAAATTATGTCCGTGCATTGAGGAAATACATCATATTATTAACCGATTAATCGAACTTAATAATCGGCTAACTAATCGATTTTGAAAATAATCGTTAGCTGCAGCTCTAATATGGGCACCTTCAATAAGTAAGTTTACAAACTTCTAGATCAATAGGGTTATGTATTAGCTGAGTAGAACTTAAGGAAATCCAAAATAGAAATACATATTTATTTTTAGTTTTTGACCATACTTGCACTACTTGCCCTGCAGGAGTGCATTAAAATGTACTTCAGTCTGCGGTCTGACACAGCATGCAATGTTCAGCTTGGCACAACATGAAATCAGGGTAATGGAGAATATCTGCACTCCTGGATGTTTAGTAATAACATTAATGTGCTATATACAGTAACAGTCAAGGAAAAAAACAGACATGTTTCACTGGAAACGTTAATGAAAAGCAGCAGAGTTCTGATTGCACGCTGTATATTGCAGAGTCTTATTACTGTGAATCCAAGCCCAGCAGGTGCCATATTGTGTGCTGGCTCTGTCCAGCCTTTCATAACGGCTGCTGGGAGGTTGTTGGGAACAGAAAACATGTGCTGAGCACACCTTTTCAACTCCGGTCTGAGCAGTGACCCACAAACCTCTGCCACATTTTAAGAACAACCACTCCAATCTTACTGATCATCCAGCTATTGGGACATCCAGCTATTAGGAATATTCAAAAAAGCTACTTTAAGAAACATTTTGCTCCTTTTCCCCTCTGGAAGAGTATCTGGTATGCAGTACGTGACATATGTTTTGTAGCTGAAAGGGCTAAGCGCTAAAACACCCAAACAGAGGATTTCCATTGTTTTCATTGGCCCCTGCTCACACCTGGGCGTCCTTTCACCTGTAGCAAAATGCCTACTGCTAGATAAAGTACATGAGCTACTTTTCTGCAGATTTCTGCACTCTTGGTTCCATAGAATTCAATGAAAATGCCTGTAAATGTTCTCCACAAATGGTTTCTAGAATGTAAGCATTTTGTCGCACGAGAACCGGCCTTCCTCTTTGCAAAGAACGCTGGGGAACAAACTGGAAGACGGCGCATGCGAAAAACGTGCAATAAAATGCTCCGGGAAATGCTTGACAAACACACATGGATGCACGTAAATTGCTCAAAAACACGCCTGAAAAGCCCCCTGAAACATTGACGCTTTGGTGTGAACAGAGCATTATACCATGAAGAGTTCCCATCATATCATGGAAGCTGAGAATTGTTTTATTTATAGCGATAACATATTGAGTGGGAGTAGTGACCAAACGCAGTTTCTTTATACTTTTGTCAGCTTACAGTCATCATGTTTATGAACAGCTGGCTCCAACTATCAAAGCTACGTATCTCTGAACTTCCTGTCCAGTACATGTTCACAAGGGACAGTGTAGACTCCAGCAGATGTCCATCTACTAACTTGAAAATGGAGGAAGGGGGAGCAGAGAGTGGAGTAGTGGCTTGCCTTGCAGTGTCTGTGTGTGGAGATACACATAGCTTACTAACACACACAAGGGTCCATAGGACCCTGCAAGGGAAAGGAGCCGCCCTACAACAGGATATCCGGGCCAGTGCTCAGGGGACCAGTTGATTCTGCAGGAAACAAACTTTTAAACATCAAGAAGCCGCATCCATTATAAGTAATTTATTAAGCATTTGAAATAGCTTAAAATCCTTTTTTACTTTAACCAGTTGACATCCGCAGTGTTAAACCCCCTTCCCATCCAGGCCATTTTTCAGTATTCAGCGCTGCGGTACTTTGACATTTATTCCGTCATGCAGCGCTGTACTGAAATGAATTTTATACCCTTTTTTGGGGACAGATAGAGCTTTCTTTTGGTGGTATTTATTCACCACTGGGGTTTTTTTTTTTTTA
>NW_017307232.1:234590-254925 GCF_000935625.1 Nanorana parkeri | reverse complement strand
CCGGGGGGGGGGGCGGCTCAGACGCGAACGAGCACATATAGACCGGCGGGCTATGGAGCCGCTAATCGCCTATATGTGAAACACCCGGTAACGGTTGTGTGCAATGGTCGTGTCTTTTCTGCCCGTGCGAGCCCGCTAGGGGGCGCGCGCGAGCAGAAAAAAAATGCCGTCTGGAGACGGCAACCCACCAATGCTGCAGTGCCGTCCGTCCGTTTTTTTACTACGGGCGGACGGCAAGTGGTTAATATCACTTTAGCTAGATTTGTACCCTGTCTGTCCTAGCAAAGGATTAAAGATGGCAAGGCTTGGCGGTACATTGTATTTTGATTCACATTCGCCCAGTTTGTCCCTTAAATTGCACTTTGAAATAAATGTATACATAGAACTGTAGTTTATTTTAAACAATTTCAAAGAGACAACTAGAAAGAAATAATATATTTATTTTTTTTAAATGTTTTTTTTTCCCTATGCTATGTGAATGGGAACACATAACAAACATATAGCGGGGATTCTCAATATAGACTGCAAAAGTGTAAATACACCAACTGCATGCTTATAGAATTCATCCTTCTACTATGTGCTGCTTGAAAATTCCCTTTTTTTGTCTTATGCTGGTATTATGGTATCGGTATTATGGTATCGGGACTATGTATGTAACACACATGACAGATGAGCAATTCTTTGCTTCCCTTTGCATTATAACGGATACAAGTTAGAACACACTCTGAATATCATAGGCTATTGTGTGTCAGAGTTCACTGTACTGGGCTGCTGATGGTCTGAGGTTCTGCACTTAAGGAACAAACATATTGGGCTCTGTTCCGCCTGTATCAGCAGGAGAAATCCATTTCGGCAGCGAGTACCAGACCTCTTTCTAAGCCAGTGACTTTTTCTTCGATCAAGAAGAAAACTAAAATCACAGCTGAAGCCTCTGTAAATGTAACTAAACAAGGAGCCTTCCGATCGAGAAACACTTATTTCACGCATGCTGTAAACAGCTTTACATGCGCCTAATCTATATAATTGCACTTCTTGAGAAATAAATACATACATCAGCTTTAGTCATACCTGAGCTCTGCAAGCTATACCCAAATTTTGCCTATGGTCTCCCTGCAGCTGATCTTTGCCCATTACTGACTTAGCATGCCTTGTTCTGCTCTGTGGCTCTGTATGGAGACGGCCATCTTGGAAGAAGCAGGTCTCTGCTTCCTCACGTTAGAGCCTCCAGCAAGGAGATTGTATTGAGATTGTAGTCCATCACAGGAGCAAGCTTGGAGCGGTGGAAAAAAATAGTGTGGTGTGCAATATAGTGAAAAGGAAAGTGTAAAATTATACAGCAATGAATGCAGAATTGCACCGGCTATAGAGGACTACAAATCCCAGCAATAGTACATTATACAGCGCAATGGAGCCGTGAACAGGGCCAACTGATCGGAAGCCGATTAATCGATTATTGAAAAAGTTGACAACTTTTTCAATAATCGATTATAATCGATTATGTCGATTACTTGTTGCAGCCCTATGTAGAAGTTTAATTCTGGACCTCACACAACCTTCTGGGCTCACACAGGGCTTGGGAACAAGGTGCCTGGGAGCTAAGTGGCGTTTAAAAAATTGGATTTGAACTGGGATATATTGAGTGCTTGATTTTTGGAATACTTGTTGTTGTATCTGCTTCCTTCCTTCCTTTTTAGACCCTTTTTAGTATTTTTAAAAACACTTTTTCCTTTTCTGTCAGTTTTTCCCCCTCAGGTTTGCAGTGCTCTGGTTAGGGGGAGGGGTTAATTGAGCTCAGGTGTCTCTCATTGAGCAGGTGTATTATAAACTAGTGCACCACTCATTTTGAGCATGCTCACACAGGGCTTGGGAACAAAGTGCCTGGAAGCTAAGTGGCGTTAAAAAATTGGATTTTAAACAATTGAAGTTTAACCAGGGCGGTGGTAACTTATTCCAGGGCGGTGGTATAAATTAAATTTAGTTTAACAAACAAGTTATTGGAACGTGCCACTTGTGAACCACTAAACCTTAGATAAATAAATTACAAATAAGTAGTCTCGATTTACATAAAAATAATATAAAAGTAAATAAATAAATAAGAAGGGTGAAATAAAATAATGTCTTCCATGAGTGGGTATGCAACCAGGTGCATGTCGTGCGCGATGTATGCGTTCCTTGAAAATGCGTTTGAAGGGGAATACATTTGCGCGAGATGTGAGCAAGTTGCTTGTTTGGAAACCCAGATTCTGGATCTAAGCAAGAAACTGGCAACACTTAGGAGCATAACAGTCATGGAAAAGAGTCTGGACATAACGGACCAGGCTGTGGTGGAGGGGGGTTTGGAGGAGCAGGATCCCGAGGTGGGGAGCTGGGTTACTGTTAGAAGGCGTGGGAGAGGGAAGAGTGCTTGAGATGTCAGCCCTTATCTGGTTCACCCCAATAAGTTTGCCAAGTTGCATGATGTTGAGGATATTAGTTCAGGGGGGACTCTGCTGGAGCAGGACGCATCCTCTATCCGGAGGGGGAGTGACTGCAACAGGGAGGAGGGGAGCCTTAATTTCAGAAGGGCAAACTTCGATAAGTTGCGCAAACTAGTGGGGGAAATAAAATGGGATAACTCATTTCACAACCTAAACTCAGACCAAATGTGGGACTCCTTCAGGAACACATTACATGTTGCCATTTCAAAGTGTATACTACAGTTAATAAAACTGTAAAACTACATGTTAAGGCAAAGAGAATAGCATTTTTTGGAACTCACTGCCATCGGCAGTGATTTCAGCCAAGAGTGTAGATTTGTTCAAGAAACGTTTTGGACAATTTATTGAGGGACCTTTATTCAACCCCAAATACTATGTAACCTCGGGTAAAAAGTTGACTGTACAGTTTAAATACATATACAGTGGTACCTCGGTTCACGAAACGCTTCTGTTCGTGAAGTTCGGCAAAATGTTGCTTCCGTTTGCGAACTCCACATCGGGTGACGAACACAACCACAGCCATCTTCCCTTCTCTGACACATGGTCGTGGCTTCCTCTAGTCGGGATCACGGTCTGATCACAGTTTGATTCGGTTTGCGACCAATTTGGTTCACGACCAGAATCGTGGAACCAATTAAGATTGTGAACCGAGGTACCACTGTACCACTGAAAATGCTACATGAGCTTCTTTGCTGCTTTTGTTGCATATGTAGTTCAGCAAACGTTTCGGGACCACTCAGGGTCCCTTCTTCAGGGTGACATAGTGACATGCGGCACACATGGCAAAAACAGTGCGGCAACGCGACAAGCATTCCCAGTGCGCCACGGTCTAAAGGAGCAAAAGCACATTGGCGAGGTTATCCCTGTGATCTCCGCTCCTATAGGTAAAAGCAGTAAACGTGTTGCCCCCTCCTCTTTCAGGGCTCATTCACACCATCTGAGTTTGGACTGTGTTGACTGATTTTCCAGTGCAGTCAGAATGCAAGACCAGGCACTTTGCCTTGTTCTGGATAGTGATAGTTCAGAACACTGCATTCCGCTTGTTTGCGTTTAAGAAAAAGTATGGCATGCAGTCCTTTTTTTAAACACACTGCGGTGAGCCCAGAAAACTTAATGAAATGTCACTTGTGACATTTCAATAAAGAATAACAACAAAAAAAGAAACACTGATGCAGCTCAATCAAGTGCATCAGCACTGTCCGGGCACATGCACACCAACAGCCATCCGCTTGAGCGTGGCTACTGGTGTGAACAAGCCCTCCATCTAAGAGCTGCTGTACAGGAAACAAATATAAAGACTCAATTGGGGTATTTCTACAAGATGTAGTTAAAGATTTTGTTTAAGTGTAACTAATACATAACTGGGTTTACTGGTGGTCAATATCTACCTGGATTTCAGCTTTGATATGTCCAGTCCCTCATCATGTATAACATTGGGCTGTTCATTTAGTTGTTGTGCCAAACTTTGGTGAAGCATGAGCACTTCACCACTTTCTACATGGATTTTACTGTGTATTCAGCTTTACTATATTATCATCTTATCTATTACAGTCTCCCATCATGCACGGTCTGAGTGTAGAAAAAGATATTTATGTGCCACAGAAAATGATTTATACTGCAGAATATTTCAATTTATTGTATTTCAGATTTTTTTTGCCAGTAAAATTCCATGAAGCTGCATGCCTGTACTCCTCCATATCTTGACGTTAACAGGGCTTCTAAAATCCTCCCGCCTTACAGGAGTTAATCTCTGTGAAGTGCAGCATCAGAAAGCACTGCCAACGAACCTTTGTTCCTTTTGAGCAATCTGTTGAAATCGAAATTCCCTTTTGCAGAGTTTTCTGTGCCAAAGGTCTCTTCATTGTCTGATACTTGAAATCAAACCATTTAAACTCAAAATAATCCTGGGCTAAGTTCACTGTCCTGCATTGTCCAGTGGGTACCCGTGACAAAAGCGAAATGTGAATGCTCCAAATAATTGAAAACCCAAATGGAGGGAGCTGTGCTTGACTGGATCGCCACCTTGTGGTGAAACTGTAAATCTGATGTTGGTACAGGAAGGATTTTTTGTAAAATAAAGACAATCCCATTTAAAATCTTAATAGTTATTGTATTATATAAACAGGATTAGTGATGAATTTATTGCAAAGCAGGTGGATCAGGAAGAGGTTTTTTTTTTAAATTCTCTGTTTTTAGTAAATATTTTTATTTTTTACTTTACTTTTAGGGGCTCTTGGAAATATCAGGGGTCTAAACAAACCCCTGATATTTCCCTTTTAAAATAGAAAAAGTGATTGAGGACACAATCTCTTTTTCTGCAACCCCTGTTATAAATGAACAGGAAGCCTCTATACTGAGTGCTCCTGGTTATTCATAACCTGTGGAGATGGTATGTATACCATGTCTACAATCATGAATGAACAGGAAGTAATGTAGAGCACTTCCTTTAAACATACTATGTCCTCTAATATTTACAAGCAGGCCACAAACGGCCACAGTAGTCTTTATTGTATATTTATCAGCCAAGTAATAAGTTTGACAAGAGGCGGTCCTTATACCAGTCATTGTGGTACACCACTGCAGACTAATTTGGATTGTATTCTGTTGTGATCTATCCTTTCCCTACAGTTCCCTGACCAGCCCCCATTTCCATTTCCATATATTATTCTATGGGCTAGGCTTTTATGATAAATGGTCTCAAATGCTTTCTCAAAACCTATATGTATTATATGCATGTCTCTCTCTCTCATGAACACAGTTTAAAAGTGTAACCATATATGTGAACTACTTTAGCAGTCACAGTTTACACACTCCTTCCACTTTGCAAACTCCTGCCACAATTTGGAATCTACAGCTTTCTGCGATACCTTACTGACGGCAGCCTCCTCATGGGCCTTTATATGAAGATCAACCCACAGATTAAATGTACCATCTGTACTTCCCCTCTACATAAACTTTGCCCCCTCAAGCCCTAGCATCCACATTTTAGCATGACAACATTTTGCAGTAATCAGGAGCTGCCATGGCCCTCCCACCCTCAGCCACTTTTGGCATGCAAGGGATTATGGTGGTTTAATATCAATATAAATTTTAGGAATGGTCACTAGCAGTATATCAATATATATTTAATGTTTTCTGAATGAAAACCTAACTCGGCTGATTTTTAAAAAATATATAATTGCTGGATTTTCCCTTTTATTGCTACAAAACTAGATGTGTTTTTAGAGTACAGCATTCTGATGATGGTGCCAGATATGAGCAATACATTACCGTCACTAGTACCTAAAGATGGAGGAAGATGATTACAATGTGGACAGTTTTGTTTAAGCACAGTTTATTGCATTCTGTGAAATATATTAGTCACTCTCTTGCATTCTCGAAGGTCCAAAGCAAAGAAAAAGCTTTGATAATGATTACACAGATTAGCTATTTCATGGCTGTTATATGTGACTGATGATAGAAAATGACTTAACATGAGTGTCCCATGATTGATTTATGAAACCTTTACACAGCTCTTATTGTTTAGCTACACAGACCTTAGTCAGGTCTAACGGAATTCCAGCCAATATATATGTTATATTTGTGTGCGTGATTGTTTAATAGCAATCTGATACGGGTGCCTGAGCATTATATGAATTCATTATATTTAAACTTCTTGCAAAATACTATTGCTTCCTAGAAGAATTGTTCATCATCCAGACACCGGGTCCCATACCAGTTACATTTTCTACAATGGATAGATTTATGTAGCTATAGATCTCGGGTGACAGTCAGACATGCAGGCATGATGGTGCCATTGGTAGAGGTCTTTTTCTAGAGCTTTATACAGGTGAAACTCGAATAATTAGAATATCGTGCAAAGTTCATTTATTTCACTAATGCAACTTAAAAGGTGAAACTAATATATGAGATAGACTCATTACATTACAAAGCAAGATAATTCAAGCTGTCATTTGTCATAATTGTGATGATTATGGCTTACAGCTCATGAAAACCCCAAATCCACAACCTCAAAAAAGTAGATTATTACATGCAATCAATAAAACAAGGATTGTACATAGAGCAATATCGGACCTCTGAAAAGTACAAGCATGCATATGTACTCAGTACTTGGTTTGGGCCCCTTTTTGCAGCACTTACTGCAATTACTTTTGCACAATATTCTAATTCACCTGTTTATAACATTACACTGGAGAGAAGTGACAATAGCAATTAGGCAAAGTTTTTAAGAAAGCATCCTGGAAATGTTCCTGGAGTCCTAAATATTAATCCAAATGTTTTGCACATCCAGATTTTTTAACTACTTTTGATGTGTAAAGTAATGCAGTATTTCTTTTATTAATCATATTGTTCTGCTATTTAATTTCATTACAGTTTATATCTGTTCAAGCTTGGAATTGCCCCACAAATACAAGATTTACTGGGGAAAGTGGACTTCACAGGTAAGAAGCATGACCTCCGGTATCACTAATTCCAGATTAAGTTATGAAATATGCTTCCATGGTTACCTTTGACAAAGCTTTTTAGATTTCTTAGTGTATTTCCACTTTTGCCGTCAAATTTGATAAACCCCGCTACATGTTTGTTATGTGCTCCCATCCACACAGCATACCAAAAAAATATTTAAAAAAAATATATTTCTTAGCTTTTAGATGTTTCTTTAGTAAAAGCCTTTGTGTAGATTTTAAGCTACTCTGAGCAGTTTGAGAGTGAAACTATAGTGGCAGACTGAGGGAAAAACTGAGTTTCCTCTCCTTAACCCACAATGCCTTGAAGGCTTTAACCCTTTGTTAGGACAGACTGTGTTCAAATCTACTTTACGACTGATAATGAAATCTGCCAGCACCGTACAGATTAGAGTAAACATTAGCAGTGGTGGCACCAGGGTGGGTGTCACCCGGTGCGCCGCCATGCATGCATTATGAGGGCCGTAGTGTGACATCATCACACATGCACAGTGATGTACGTCACTACAGGTGGCCGTCTTGGTGATGAACGCCAGCAAAGAGAGGAGGGGATTTTGACGCAGCTGGATAAGGTATGCCACCAGGTCCCCCCCTGACAGGCTCTTGGTCCATGAGTACCCAACTTTTAAGAGAGGGATGACACCAAAATGACAGTCATTTTGGGGTCACCCCCTCTGATGGTGCCACCCAATGCGGGCCACACCCACCACTGAACATTAGCCTCCCCTCTAGCAAGTAAAAATCCCTTAAAAAGGTAAGCAGCAACTGTTTATTTATTTTGTACATTATGCAATGTGAATAGGAACATATTAGAGATATAAAGTAGATGTTATTTCAGTTTGGCTGCAAAAGTGGAACTACAATTAAATGATCGGAGCAGTAGGGAATGGATATCTCCGCTGTAATATCAGTCTATCTAGTTTTGTTCCTTCACCTTGAGATGGAGAAAAAAACCTGAAATGACTGGACCCCGTGTCTATGGCGAATCTGATGTAAACGGACATGTGTCCTGTTTGTGCCAGATCGCTGGTAATCTGAAATTTACACACGCCTGCCCATAGACTAGCATTAAGCATCTGATCGGACTGCCCGCGTGAAAGGGGCCCAAGGATAAAAAAATAAAGCTTGCCTTCAGTAAAGTCAGTAAAAATCGGTAGAGGTAAAGATTCAGGTAAAAGTCTCTAGCTAAACCTCATTCAACATGACATTTATAATAGTCATGGTTACCCTATAAACAATGGTTTTAACATGGATTATGTTAATTATTTATTTTAGATTTAAAATTGCTTAGCTGAGTTTTCATTTGTATGTTACAATTACTTTTTGTAATTGTATTACAATTGTTATCGATTTTTCCAGTAAAATTACATTTAATTTCAGATGACAAGTGGTTCTCATCCATGTCATTCCTAAAACTACATCTCTTTTTTTTGCTTTTTTTTACTAATGCGAAGTGTGATATTAGCTGCATATTGTACAATACAGTAAGTCCCCTGCATACGAACGGGTTTCGTTCCGAGAACGCATTCGTAAGTTCAACAAAGTTAGCCTAGGTACCCAACTACATCACTGCTGCTTTTACACTTGCTTCTGAACATACTGGGCTTGAAATAAAGATACTGTACTCTACATAGTAAAGTACACGCGCGTGACAATGTATGCCAGACATAAGAACTAACTAACCTGGTTGGACATGCAAACTCATGTTCGCATCTTTGAAAGTTTGCAAATTGAATGTTTGTATGTGGGGGACTTGCTGTATATTCCACATCTTTACAGACGAGATTGAGCTGGACACTAGTAGACTGAAACTGACAATGAAAGATTGTAGCATCTTGCATGTAATGAGTGTTACTGAGTGTGATGAGGGCAGTTTTTAACTATCCCATGCTGCTTTTCGCGTGATAACTTCAGGTATAGGTGTGATGTGTAAAAATGTTGCTTAATACTATGTATTAATTATTGTGTTTGTTCCCTAGAGGAAGAGATCAGTAACATGAGGAAAGAGTTGGAAAAATATGGTATTCAGATGCCCTCCTTCAGTAAAATTGGTGGTATCCTGGCCAATGAACTGTCCGTAGATGAAGCAGCCTGTAAGTTTCAGAGGCGGGCATGCTAAATATACACAATAATTGATTTACTGAGCTCTTGCCCCATCACCAGATTATTCACTCTAATCTACCACACCCCTGGTAGTCTCACTCTTGATCTCATTACTTGGTAAAATAAAGTCTTGATAAAGAGGAAATTGACTCATAAAATGCTATTGACTTCATAGGTTCCAACATCCCACACAGGTGACAATAGAAAATCTGAGGCTGGCCGCACAATCTGTTTTTTTTTTATTTCAGGTTTGTTTCATATGGACAAAATTTACCAACAACTTTCCATTGTGAGGGTCTACAAGTTGGTAAATTTTGTGTATGCAGCAAATCAAATTGAAAATAGTCTAAATTATGTGACAAGATTGTCTCATCACTATTGTTTCCCCATGAAAACAGAGTGCTGGATGAATCTACAGCACAACTCTCCTACCATGCTTGACATAGTCACCCAGTTGGACTGTTCATTTTTAGGGGTGCAGTGGTTGGCACAGGTGCCTGAGAGCGGTTGTATCATCCTTGCACATCTGACGGTCCTAGAATAATCAACTTCCTTCTGCATTATGTAAATTCATAAATGTCTGTAGGGAAATGTTCAGCTCTTTGGATACCGCAGGTCCCTTGAAATTCTTCTAATTGGAATTTAGTGGAGAACTGTGGGAATGTTATATTCTCCATCACCATTCAAAGTTTGGTTTGTAGCTAAACTGCTTGTAGATGTTAAAAAATGTCATCCTTGCAGACATGATACACCCACTTTTAGATATCTATAAATACAAAGATCATCAGAGCATTTGCATCTTTAACAAGATAGAAAGGGGAAAAGAAAGCCATGAACAGACTCCGCCGGCACCAGGGAAAATGTTAGGGGTCAGATAAGGTCTTCTGACCACTCCTATTGCTTTTTTTTTCTGGACCATGCTTGAATGGTGGTATGATATGGGTTTGTTTCCAGTCCTGGCTTAAATGGCCAAATTGGACAACAAAGACCTCATGTACATGGGCATATTTATTCCTTAATAATTGCGGTAAACTCGGAAGCTTTCTGTTAACGTACAGTTCACACGCCTCAAACAAATGTGTATTCAAATGGTGGGGTACGATTATCAAGTGTCATTGTTTGTTACTTTGATATGAAGTGCTAAAGAAACCTAAATAAAACCTAAATTCATGTAACAATTTAATCAATATTAAAGCTTTACATGACTACTCAAATCAAAGCTGTCATTTTGTTTTAAATGAAGGACAATGGAAACATTTCCCCAGATTGCAGCCTTCTTGTTTAGACCCAGTCCCATGGAGTTAATCTGACCCTTTTCACTAATCTGAGGTTCAGATGATAAAAAAATTGGTAATAAACAATTCTGACATTGCTGGAAGAGAACTCATGGCCCTGTATTTTAACAAAGTTGCTGTAAACTCATGTATAATTTATATTAAGCCTTTCCATAGCATGTTTAGGCCAAAACTGAATTGTGAGTGCTTGTTTCAACAAAGAAAATTAAATATTTCCATCTTAGTTTTTATTATTACTACTACTACCATTATTCCTTTTAGATTATTGTGTGATTTATTATTAGGATATGGGTTTGGGCATTTTCTTTAGGCTTGTTATAGGGGTCATTCCTATTTAGCATTTGCTATTCAGTATTGAGCCAATGTTGGGTGTATATTATATTTATTAAAATCAATTCATTTGGGCTTTCTTGTTGAAGGAATTATTTGAAAGCTCCTTTATACTTTGACACAAGTATTTGTCTGATTTTGTTTGCCATATTGCACGAAAACACCAGACATCCTCTAGTAGAAGATCGGGGCAGTTAAGTAGATGCACCAAACCTGAGGATATTTTAGAATTATTCAAACATATCTCTTAAAATTATAATCAGGAATTTGCAATTGTAAACATAACCAGTTTTAAAGGTAAACCTACTGGTTAATGGTTTGGGGTCAATTTTATTTTATGTTTGTGTTACCATATATGTATAATTTGTGTTTTACAAATAAACATAACAGAAGCTCCACTACCTTGAGGCTTTTTTTTTTAGCCCTGGTTATAAAAAAATAAATAAAAGAAAATACCTACAGATACAAAATATATTCAATTGTCTTGGTCTACTTTCTTCATTATCCACATTTTTTAAAACTAATTAATGCATCACCTTTATCTATGGGGTCATTTGTTTATTTTTCCTTGTTTTTAGTGCACGCAGCTGTAATTGCAATTAATGAAGCTCTGGATAAGGGAGTAGTGAGTCAGACAATGGTGACCCTCAGGAATCCTAATGCAATGCTGTTAAATGTGGAGAAGGGATTTGACCAGAAGTACCATGATGAGCTTTCTCAAGCTAAGAAAATAAAAGAGGAGAATGCTAAATTAAAGGTAAATAACGAAAAGAAGTGCCCCTACAGCAAATATTTGATTCAATGCGAAGCAACGACTGAATAATAGTACTTGCCACGATCTCAAGTCGATCTCAATGACTGATATTACCTGTCCACGATCTCAAGTTGTAAAAATTGCGGGTACAGTGATGGAACTGATTTAAAATCCGCTTAATTAGACTCAGTATGCAGGATATTACTTCCACCATTTTTAAAATTTGGAGTGCTGGAGTCAAATTTTTAAAATTTGGACTGTGTTGACTCCAAATTTAGCAAAAACTGTCATGTTTGCAAAATTCAAATAGACATTATGTATAATACATCGGGAAAGGAGAAAAGATTTACCTGAAAAGAACATAGTTTATACTTCCATCGCCTGCTGCCCACACCTCCCAACCGCCATGTTCAGTAGAAATATTCGTCTGCAGTTCTCTGGGAAACTGAAACATCATTACAGGACACTGTATGGAAGTGGAGGTCAGCAGGAGGAATCGGTGAGAGTTGTGAAGGGCCAAGAAAATTGATACTCCTGGAAATGTCGGTTTCCCTGCAGACTTTGGCAGACTATTTCTACTTAATGGAGCAATGCATAGAGAACACTTGCTAACTGTACTACAGATAAACAGTGTTCTAAACAAGCCTTGAGCTGTTGTCTTGAATTATTGAATGCTTAGGAGCACTTTAACCTTTTGGACCTTTTGAATGCCTATTTGTTCATTTGTTCTGTCCTGTATTAACAGAACAGCAGTATTTCTGCGGAGGAGAGAGATGTTTATGAAGAGCTGCTCACGCAAGCAGAGATACAAGGTCACATTAATAAGGTTAACAGTAAGTACCTCACGACTCTGAGATGTTTTCTCTCCCGAGTGGCTGCAGTGACTGAAAGGTTAAACTGTGTGTGTTGGCGCTATAATAACGTATTGTTGCATGGGTATGTTATTGCTACGCTGCTGCTTTTGTTTAACCTACAGCAATAGAAGCAAATGTTCTTGCTGCGCTGCTGTTCCAGTCTGCTTTATAATCTTTCTTCAAGCTAAAAAACTTTGTCTTTTACAGTTTAAGCCCTCTCTAAGACACCAGCAATGTGATGCATTTTGCTTCCACTCTGTGATACAGAAACATACATTTTTTTTTGTTATTAAAGGATTGGACTTTGATTGGAAAAGTGGAAAATGCAAGATCGTGTTTAGAATTAATAGTGCCCTGCCCTGTACAAATGATGCCACCAACGTCCTATAGGCCTCTTACTTTTGGTACTTATCCAAATCATACAGGACAAAGATTTCATAGTGTCTGCCCAGAAAATGGAAGCTAAAAATTCATTGGCTAAGAGTTCATTTCATTTGCTTTCTTTTTAATATCCAGGAACCTAATCCCCATCTCATTCCAATGTTTTGAAGTTACAATGTTGGCAAACCTACTGCCCTATGAACCTGATGTCTTTGACAGTTGCTGGATACCTCTTCAGATTAACTAGATTTAGCTATCTTGGCACCATTGTCCCTCCTTTTATTTAAGGTAAAAGTTTAGTGTTAGAGTTTTGGGGAGTATTTCAACGTTATAGGAAACATGCGCGACGGTAATTAAGGAAGCTGCTGTTGCTGACCTTCTGAAAATTCAAGCTGCCTGGTTGTCCTACTGATTCTTTGCTTTAAGTACTTTGAGTCACTGGCTGGTAACAAGCTTGCAGATAAAGTCAGGTTCATGATCTATATGCTTCCAGTCTGTAACTCTGACGCCAGATAATTAGCATGATAGCAGGGCAACTGACATTCTTAAAAGCAGAGGTCTGCCACCCAGCCTGTGTACTTATCTCAGCATATGTTCATGGGTAATTGAATGCATCAGGTTAACTCTTAGGAATGGAAGTGTATGTAAACCCAGAAACAAAATGGATATGCCAAAAGCATTTAAATGTATATTTAACTGACAAAAAGGGACCAATTAAGAGAAGATTATTGTCAGGATTTACATGCCTTTTAAGGATTAGGATAAGTGATATGGCTTATATGACAGTGATAATTAAGTGTGAAGGCCAGTTTGACCATTAGAGGTAGTTTATAGATATTCCAAGACCCACCTTATTTTACACTTGCTTTTAGAACCAGCTGTTTCAGTGACAAAACATAATGTACCAGTAGCTATAATATTACATCTGGAAGGCTATCAAGATATTTTTGAAAAAACGTAGAAGAGCAAATCATTGTGTCATTTAGAGCTGCAGCTAACGATTATTTTCAAAATCGATTAGTTAGCCGATTATTAAGTTCGATTAATCGGTTAATCGGATAAACTATAAAATTTTAAAAAATGGCTCCAGTGATAGGACTACTAGTTTGTATTGAGGTTGTAGTCCATCACAGGAGCAAGCTTGGAGCGGTGGAAGTAAAGAAAAAAAGATAGTGGTGGTGTGCAATATAGTGAAATGGAAAGTGTAAAATTATACAGCAATCAATGCAGACTGGCACCGGCTATAGGGGACTACAAAACCAGCAAAAGCACATTATACAGCACAATGCAGAATACCGCCAGCTATAGAGGAATACAACAAATCCCAGCAATAGTACATTATAGCTGGCGGCATTCTGCTTTGCGCTGTATAAGGTACTATTGCTGGGTTTTGTAGTCCTCTATAGCTGGTGGTATTTAGCATTGTACCACTTTATAATGTATTATTGCTGGGATTTGTTGTAATCTTCTACAGCTGGTGGTATTCTGCATTGCGCTGTATAATGTAGTCCTCTATACAGCGCAATGCAGAATATCACCAGCTATAGAGGAGTACAACAAATCCCAGCAATACATTATACATACAGTGTATAATGTATTGCTGGGATTTGTATTCCGATGTATAATATACAGCACAATGTACCATCAGCTATAGAGAAATACAAATCCCATCAATACATTATAGAGCACCATGTGTGGGAAAGTGCAGTCTTCCAGCAACGTGCTTCTGAGATCGGACCTGTCTATCAGCAGCTGTCATCCCCCCACACCTGCTCCTCCTTACTACATCTCCCCGCGTCCCTGTGCCGATTGTGGATGGGCAGGAAATGTGAGGCGGGGAGGAGGTGCGGCGTGTGGAGTGTGGATGCGAGCGGGTCTGGCAGTGGCGAGCGTGAGGTGGGGAGGAGGTGCGGCGCACAGCGTGTGGAGCTGTGAACAGGGCCAACTGATCGGAAGCCGATTAATCGATTATTGAAAAAGTTGACAACTTTTTCAATAATCGATTATAATCGATTATGTCGATTAGTTGTTGCAGCCCTAGTGTCATTGATATGGCCTACACTTGCATACCCCTGCAGTAACTTGTTCTGCTAGGCATTTGCCAATGGGTTTCTTGTGAATAAAGCAATTGGAAAACTTTTTTATCTTAGGGATTCATACACCATGTCACTTCGTGGATGTCTTGTGTTATGTTAAATGAGAGGTGTCTGGTTGTTCAAAGATAGCTCATGTGGTATCAGAAACCCATGTGGTCTAAGTCAGCAGTTAGGATTTGTTGGGTATTCTGCCTCTGTTAATCACTCACAAGATGTAGTGCTTTTCCACTTTTCAATGAAGGTAGAACACCATTCCATTGCCAAAGAAAGATGGCAGTTGAAGAAAATGTGCGAAAAAAAAGGTTGTGGCGGTATTTAATAAGCGTTATTAAGTTTTGCAATTTGTTAAGAATGTCTTTCCTTTCAGCCAATGTAGCCTTAGTCCAAGTAAATGAGGCCATTGACAGGAATGATGAAGCCGGATTATTACAGGCTCTGATGCTTCCTATTCTCAGTATATTTGAAGTTCAGCCACAAAATTCTCCCTGGTACCTGACTCTGTTGAGTAACGCTAAAGACCAGAAAATGCAGGTAATGGAGACGCAGAAGAACATCACGGCTCATCACTTCATGGTGTTTTCTAACCATTTGCATGGTTTTATGTTTTCTTCTATTAATCTTGTTATGCAGTGTGCTATTGAATGCTAAAGTAACTTGGCTGCTATTCTACAAATGTAACTTTATGTACAGTAGGTTTTTGAATGACTGCAGCTTGTGGAGCTAACCTGGAGCTGACACTGCTAATTGCTATTTAACATCTGCACTTAGATACATGCAGGTAGATATTTGTCAGTTTTGGGTGGATTTGGGCAGGGTCGGTTCTCTTGACAGAGCGGTGTTCTGGATCTTGGTAGTTCATTTCCCTTAGCATGCCAGTACCTCAGGAAAGCTACTGATGTTACTGGCAAATCCTTGTATTACAAGGTTTTACAAGACTCAAGCGTAACCGATGTAGTTCCATGCCTTTGTAAACTCTGAGTATCCTTTACTCAGCGTAAATGTTACTGCATTTTTGTGTCTTGTGCCCTCTATTGACTCCTTATGGGAATGCAAAGAATTCAGTTAATCCGTTGTTGGCAGTACCTGACAAGCTAAGTTTAGTTTATCGAGCTGTGATAAGAATGTGGTTAGTGAATCTCCACACAGTGTTACCATACATTATTGGGGCTTATTTAACAGGTGTTGGTCTCAAAAACTGCCATTTACATTCTGCCATGCAGCACTGCTCAAACACGTTGACCGCTGACCATCTATCCATTGGAGCACTCAGAAATACCTGGTACTTCCAGGTAGGTATAAGGGAACGTGTCACCCCCAACTTTTTTCTCCAAGGATGCAGTGTTTAGCCCTGTGTGCCTGTCACCCATACCTAAACACTGTTATATGGGGTAGGGGGGAGAAGGTCTCTAATGCAAGGTCAGCTTTTTAATTGGACCTCTTCCCCCCTTTTTGAATACCAGCATAAACATTTGATTAGCCTTTACAGGAAAAGAGATGGTATACTGGCCTTTCTTCCTGTCTTCCGTTTGCGGCACCTAGACGAGGGTGGATTGCTCACCATTCCCCATGGTTTCGTCAGCAGGATGAAAAAATGTGCAAAGTACAGTAGCCAATGGTGACCAAACAAACCAAGTTTTATGTGATCTGATTGCAAAAGGCTAAAATATGATTGGTTGCTACAGATGCTTTACACATCCCTCTTAGAACTGACTCTCTGATTAAGCCTCATGATAATGTTGGAGAAAGTTAATTGGAATCCAGCCTGTGATAATGCATTTCCTGTTACTTTGATCCTTGTTCAGTTAATGTTCAGG
Organism: Nanorana parkeri; assembly: GCF_000935625.1. NCBI lineage: Eukaryota > Metazoa > Chordata > Amphibia > Anura > Dicroglossidae > Nanorana > Nanorana parkeri. Next base: position 238,355 of record NW_017307232.1, on the reverse strand, counting down.
TTGAAACGTTTTTTCTTGCACAAAAATAGAATGAGTTGTAGCAGCAGTCGGCTATCTCTAGCCTATATAACGATGGTCTGCTCCTTCTTATGTCTAAGCATTGTTAGCAGTCATTCTCTTTCTGCATTGCAAGCTCCATGGTTCTTCCAGCTGTGAAACATTAACTTAAAGGTTTCTCTTCTCCTGATCCCTAGAAAGCAGGTGTCCCCAGTTCCCTTGACAAAAGCGAGATACAGAAAGAAGTTAGTGTTGCCAATAAGGAGGCTGAGGCTCACGTGCTTAGTGAGTAAACCCAGAAATGACTGTCTGTCCTGCACCTGAGTGTTAATCTTCATTAATCAATGCATGCACAAATTAAAGATTTGTTGATTAATATAGCACCAATTTTATGAATAAATGTTGTTTCTGTTACTGTCCTTCTCAGTGTTTCAATTGCTCCAATCACCACTCTGTGCAGTATTGGGAATATTCTTTTTGTATCAGGTAGTTAACATTTCTTTGTTTCATTGTGTACAGAAATTTCAGCAGCCAGTAAACAATAACTGCTGAAACTGCTTCACAGATTGCACGACACTCAGCCCCACCTGCAATATTGCTTCTCCTTTCATACCCTTCCCCTTTTAAATCACACCATGAAATCACAAACCAAACAAAGGTGTCTGAAGATAACGGCAAGCACAGCTGGCTGTAAAAACTTCAATTATACTTTGACTAACTTGAGACGGGATTCTATATCATTCACAAATATTTATGAGAAATGGCTTTGGTTTTGGCTGTGCAAAATTGACTTTTAATATCCAACAAAGTTCTAGTTGTAAAGCAGTGGTGGTCCACTTACAAATTATTCAGAGCCTCAAGTGCAGCCCACAACACTTCCAAAAGGGCCACACAATAGCAGCATGTTTTCTTACTTTTAGGTGCATTGCACTAATTTTGTCAGCCCATTTAAAGTTAATTGACCATGACACATAGAAAATTTGGTTCTGCTGCATGTTTTTGCAATGTACTGGAACGCTCAATGAAGAGAAAGTGGGAGTAAAACTGGCCCCATTAGTGTATCATAAGAGTAACTCTCAGCATTGGTGTAAGTGACTGCAATAATATACTAGAGCATTGGTGTCAGTGACAGTAGTAATAACCCCCAGCAATGGTGTCAGTGATTGCAATAATAAACTCCAGCATTATTGTCAGTGGCCACAATAATTAGGGCTGCAACCAACTCACCGATCGATAATCGATTATGAGAATAGTTGCCAACTATTCTCATTATCGATTAGTTGGTAGGATCTCCTAGCTCTCTCCTCCATGCTGGGAGCAGAGCACAACTTTGTAACGCACCACATGTGTATTTTATTTTACATTAAGCGTGGTATTAATTTTTTTACCAGATTCATCGAAAAAATTATCGGCCAACTAATCGATTGTGAAAATAATCAGTTGCAGCCCTAACAATAATAAACACCAGCATTGGTGATAGTGGATGCAATAATAGCTCCTAGTATGGTGTCTGTGGCCACAATAATAGCCCCAGGATTGGTGTCAGTACTATTAACCCCCTCCTCCCCAAGTAACTGGTGGTCAGTGGCAGCGCTGTAAACTCCCTTCCAACCTTTCATTGCTGGTTGTTGGTGTTAAACCCCCACCTACCCCTGGCATCGCTGTTCAGTGTTAACTCCCTCACGGCAGGCTGCGTGTAGGGCAGCGCTGTTCTAAAGGATCAGCCTACTCAAAAATATTAGCATGACTGTACCCCATGTGCAGTCATGCACATGGGGTACAGTCATACCACATTTTTTAACATTATGATGCACAGATAATAGCTATAAGAGGGATGATGCAAAACATTAGGGTGAAAGCTAGATACTTCATCAGGGAGATCAATAACTTGAAGCCCTGAAGTTAAAGAATCCAGGAGATAAGGCTTCACACTTACTTCTGGACTCCTTTTCTGTTCCAGGCACATTTCAGTTAAATGCACATTATATAATATACTTGCCCTGATTAAGGGATCCCAGAGTTCTTTACATGATCTATTTGTTTACAATATGACTTTATATTTATTGGAAGAGTGTGTAAATCAGGTAATTCTCTTGTTAATGTTAAATGATTATTTAGTTACACCCAGCTTCTGTCCATCATTTGGATCGAAGGGCTCTTCTCTGCCTGTTTGTTTTTCTTAGCTATTCTGTACCTAAAAATGCTAGCAACATAAATTAATAGGCTTTTCCCATATTAACACATTTTTACTTGGACATTTTGTGTGCAAGTTTGTGAATGTAGTATACAGAATCCATCTAACTGAGTCAACGTAATGGTAGTTTTGACACATTAGCAGGTTTGTGGATAATTAAAAGACTTGTTTAAATTGATTTATTTTTTTATACCAAATTTAAAATTTTTAATAGTAATATTCTGCTGGCTTTTCCTTATGGGTTGAAAGGAGCCCAATATTGCCTGTGTTTGTAAAGGTGTCATCTTCACGGTTCACAATCATGTACATGAGGTTTAAGTGGGGAAAATGAATGTAATAATGGGATCCATACTCCATGTTGTCATCGTTCTACAGTCTCTATAATAGCAGATTGAACACATCATATTCAATAATTGCTTATCACCGTGTTGAATCTTTGTATAACTTTAATACATTAATTGAATTGTGAATTTTGTACACATCAGTCAGTTGAGAACCTCGTAGTGTGACCACCATTTACATTTCAGTGTTTGTTTCATGTTCAACATGCATCATCACCAGTGTAAGTGTCCTAGTAGTAATTTATTGTCTAAAAAGCAAACATCTTTACGTAGCTGTAAAGGTACCCAGACACGGGGTTGGGATAATAATTTTCCAGCAAGGCCTTGGTCAAGTGTTTCTATAACAATTTAAGTAATTTACTTATAGACAAAAAGATTTGCCAACTGCTTACCTTAACCTCTATACTCCAGCACCTCGGTGTGAACAATGGGACATTGTTGGTAGACATGCACACATATTGTCCTAGTATGATGAAGGTAAATAAATAAAAGGTTTGAATCCAAAGTGTGTATATATAGAGAGAGATTGGTTTTGGCCGTTGAAACATATCGGCGGAAAATTGCACTTTTGGCTAAATGCCGAAAGTGGCGCCTTGCAGCCGAAGTAGCGGTGCATGCCTGGTTTCTCTCCTCCCCGCTGCGACACAGAGCAGCGCAGGAGAGAAAACTGTCACAGGAGGCCGAGTGGTGTGGGGGAGGAGAGTGCTGTGAGCAACCAGAGTCTCTCCTCCTGTACCGCTCAGCCTCCTGTGACAGATTAGGAGAGCCGCAGTGTGTGGGCGGAGACGGATTTCACAGGACGTCAGGCTGACGGTACAGGGGTGGAGTCAGCTGTCAAAGGAGATTGAGCTCTCCTCCGCTCGCTCAGCCTTCTGTGACAACTGATCCAGGAAGGAGAGCGGGTACAAGCAGTCAGTGATCACTGAGTGTTTGTAAATAATTGAGGACAGAGTATGTTTACTGTGTCCCCATTTATGAATGAATGAGAAATTATCTACATCACCTCCTGTTCATTCATGATTGTGAACATGGTAAACATACTCTGTCCTCATGTTATAAATGAACAGGAACACTCAGTATAGAGGATTCCTGTTCAGTTATAATAGTTGCTGCAGAAAAAGAGATTGAGGACTCTGTGTTCTCAATTTCTTTTTCTATTTTAAAGGGGAAATATCAGGGATCTGTTTAGACCCCTAATATTTCCCCAAAGCCCCCAAAAGTAGACAAAAAAAA
>NW_017307232.1:220633-234389 GCF_000935625.1 Nanorana parkeri | reverse complement strand
TAATTAATAATAAAAATAACATATAAAGTTTATAAAAAATATATATATTTTGAAAAATTTAGAAAAATGTTTTTCATTCCGGTGCACCTCTATTAGATATATTAGTTTAGGATGGGGGAAGGGTAAGAACCTCTGTCAGGTTTTACTGCTTTCTGAAATCTACAGGGAAACAGACAACAATATAAAACTGATGTATAAAGCTGCAAAGAAGTATTTTGCTTCTGTTTGCGTTGCCATTGTAGATTTTTCCTTCACTTCCTGTCTTGAGAAAGGGTTGTCCCTGGGACCAGTTAAGTTGCCCATACATTGATCATATCAGTCAGCAGGGTTGTGTGTGGCCCTCTCAGCACCACTCCATTCAACAAAAGTCGATTTTTCAAAAGAATTTTGATGGAGTTGGGCAGAAAGCTGTTGGGCGAACAGTGACTGCAGCCCATCAGCTGCTATTGCTGGTTGGTTATTCTAACAGCTGCAGGCGCTGGCTGTCAGAGTTCAATAGCTCCGCAGTGGATATTCCCTCATCCACACTATTTAGCTTGGTTGGGGAATCGAGTGTTTTATTGTGTGGAGCTGAACGATAAAACACTAGGAGTGTATAACCAGCTTAAAGGGAAGCCCCAGACAGCAGGAAAACTTGAATGGGGTTCTAAACTTGTCCACTCACTCACCAAAAAGGTTTTAGATACATTTTAACTAGACCAGTCAAGCATTTGGCTGTTGTGTAATGGTCTTATCCTGACATGTACATAAACAATCAAGAAAGTCATTTGAAACGATCATAATCTCATGTGTGGGTATCTTTTTATCCATTTTTTTAAAAAAGAGGGTTCTAAATGATTAGTTTGTTTTACTAACCTGCATAGTGCTAACTGTGCGCTTTAATCCCAAATGAATGAACTGCAGATCTTCCATGTTGTCCTGTGCGGTGTGTCTGCATGAGTGTATCTACCTTTCACATTTATAGTCCTAGTTTGCCCTGAACTGAAGGGCTTGTGTACTGTCATATCAAATAGATGTGCTAACATTATGTGCTGCCTGGTACTGTTTGGATGTGTGAGTTTAACATATAGCTTAAACATTATCTCTTTCCATAAGTTAAACTTCAGGGTCTATTTATAAAGCAGAGAATGTGACTTTCACCAAACATTCTCTGGTGGTCAACCAATCACTTCCTTTAAAACACATGCACCTGGAAGATTCACTAGCAGTACATGTTTCCTGATTGTCGTATTCACTGCTTTAATAGTATGACCCATAGTGGATAAAATACGGATGTATCGTGATTTCATAATGTCTATCTAATTTTCATTTTTCTGACAATGAGGAGACAAGGTATGCCACTGTCACCCCCCACACTCTTTCCAAAGTTTTAAAGTGTACCCGTTGCATCTTGAAAGATCAGAAACAGCTGTATATTTATGTCAAGAGTGTATTGGGAGCACTAGAACCCATGGGACTCTATTATGCTGATTCCAACCAGAACTCTGGCCTGTCCCTTCCCTTCTCATTGCTTTCCTGATTAGGTATTAAATACAGTACATAAGAGAGGACCAGGGTTATTTGGAAATTACTTGTGTCATCCATCTTTCAAGACACCATAGGTTTGCTCTGTCTTATATACCCAAAAAATTGCATTTTGGCGCAGGCACTAATGGGCGGAATCATATAGGTTTCTAATTTTGCTTGACTACCCAGTAGCAAGATCTCCGTGCTTTAGTTTGTGTCTTTTTCACCTTCCTATATTGAAGGTGTCAGATGGATTTTTTTAGTTGTTTGTTGATTATCCATTAGTGCTGTGTGACACTGTCATTCAGCTTTGCATTATAGTTGAGAAAACTGGGAATTCTAATGGAATTGTCTTGCCACTGAAATTATATTTTTAGGCCTGATTCATGCACATAACACATGCTAAAGTAGCGCTCCAAACTGTATTATTGCGTGTAATAATGGTTTCGTGGCCGCCTTTTTAAAAAAATGTTTACACACACACACACGTGTTGCACCTTAATGATGATCTGGGCTTGTGTAACTTGCTGTTGCCTGCCCAGAACTTAAACATCAGTTTTGAGTAGGGTTGATCTTTAGTTTCTTACAAAATTCTGATTTAGCTTATGAATTTACTAAAATGTTAAAATGGCAGGTACCATACTAAGGGATGTAAATACTTTGTCAGTAACAACATTATTTAGTGTTGTGTAACAATATTGAAATGTCCCTTTTGTCCGTGGCTCCACCTCAAACCTACACTGCCATGATCTGTTTTTAACTATATCTTCATGGTCAGCAGAATTTTGAACTGCTTTTGCTGTTTAAAAAAAGGGTGTACAGCCCTTGGCCTAGAAACTCAATAAAAAAAAAAAAAATCATTGTTGTGACAATACAGACGGGGATTACAGTGGCCAGATTAGACATCATTCAGACAATCTTTGTTTTTGCCATTCACTTTCATCTTCCGTGGCTGGCTATCATTATTAAAGGACTAGTGCACCCAAAATTGATGATTGTGTTTTTGAGTCAACCACTGGCTTCATCTCTCCGGACTTCTGTGGCTAGACCTCTGCCCATGAATTCTAAGCTTTGCACCCCTGTTGCAACCTTTTATACTGGGGTTTATTCCTACTGGTTGATGCTTCACTCAGCATTATGCCACAGCAGAAGGGGTGCTGCCATTGCTATAGCAGTAGGATGAAGCGGGAAGGCTTGGAATCTTTGGGGATATTTCAGTATTTAAGACTTGAATAGATCTAAGGAGCATGGTAATGATTCAGCTCAATTGTTTATTAGTAGCTAAAATACCACTTTTTGGGTGAACCTACCTATTACCTGCTCCCCACACTTTGTTCACATGATGTGTTGTCAGTCTCGGTAAGTATCCCTTTTTTCTGTTTATAATAGTGCTCTAACCTTTTATTTCCATTTTTGCTGTGCTGTAATCTAGCGTTGGGAGCCGTGGAAAAGATAAATAATGCAATCCGCAGTGGAGATTCCTCCCAAACCCTGGTGGCTCTGCAGCAACCTGAGGCTCACCTGCCAGCTGTCCATCCCTTTGCAGAGACTTTGTACCAGATCGAGCTCCTCAGCCTCCAGAAGCAGAATCCAGAGGTAGGAGTCATCCCACAAACACACGTTTAGTATGAGATCATAGAACTCTTCCTGACAGATCAGTAATTGTACTGTGGGTGGTGGGAAGAGGAGACTGCCAAACAGAAAAGACAAAAATAACAAGTCCGCATGCTTCTGTAGAATCCTCTGTACTGCTATCAGGCGGAATGAACAGCTTAGAAATGAGTAAGAAATGTACTCCAGCATGTGGGATAATAATGTGTCTTACCACATGAAACGCCTTCCAAGCTTACACCTGTCGTGTATGTTTACTGCATGGCACGCTATGTAAAGAAGAGCTTTAGCTAAACTTTTAGCTAAAGTTTGAGAAAAAAAAAAAAACTTTTTAAAACCCAACTCTGGTTAATAAAGTCATTTTAGTTGTTTACATGGTAGAGCAGGAGAGCTGAGTTTTTTTTTTTGCTGTTTGGGTCGTATTTAGGAAGATCTTAGGGTGTTACAAGGACAGGAGTGATGAGATATCATCAACCAAATCCCAAGTAGAGTCAGGAAGTGTTAGCTATCTGTATCTTACTTTCCCCATAACTCCTGCACCCTCTCATTTCCTTTCTTGATGTCTCCAGCAGGCACATATTAAAGAACTTAAAGGAGAAGTATGAGGTGAGTGCTTTTCACTCACCTCATAGTTCTAGCCGACCTGTGACAATGAGACTGTCACAGGTCGGCTCAGTAGATCGGGAGGTGAGCGAACCGGCGTTCGCTCACCTCTCGATCCTGTCACGGCTCTATGCCGTGACAGGGGAGGGGCTGTATTCCCCCCTCCCCGCTCCGATCCGCCAGCGCTGACTGGCGGAATGGACGGGGGTGGGGGCGGGTACAGCTGGCTCTGCCTCTAGATAGCCAGAGCCAGCTGTCACTCACGCAGTTGGGCGTCTCAGTATACCGCGAGCTACAGAGATACTGAGCTTAGGGTAACGGGAGGACGCTAGTTTGTGTCCCCCCGTTACCCTAAGGAGAACTGTGGGGAAAAGCCCTGACCCCATAGTTCTCCATTAAGAAAAATGTGTCTCCTTCTTAGCATAATTGACTATCGGGGAGAAGCTCCGCTCCCATGCACTGTCCTATTCAAAGCAGCGTTGCCAGTCTAAGTGACATATACACAGGCCATGTACCCAGTTGGTTGCTTAATCACATTGTGAGGCATTAATAATTCCATGTGTGTGTATATATGTGGTTGCAATACATGCACTATTGGTGGAAGAAAAGGTTTGGGAAAAGTTGATCTGTTGTAAACCTCACAATCTAGAAAGATTGATGGGACAATTCTCAGGAGATGCAAGATATGAGGGAGAATGGAAAAACTACGAAACACAAAAGGACATTTATTTTGAAAGGCTAATCATTTTCCAATTTAGTTAAAACCAGATGGGTTTTAACTGTGTTTACGTAACATGTATATATGCAATCATGTACTGTATATTTGCAATGACAAATGGTAAAAATGGGATTAGTCAACTTTTTGCCTGCAGAAATAAAGTTCTGTATAATGCTTTGTGTTACTTTTGTAGCAAGAAATACTTTAACATTTACCATGAACTTTGTGCCAACAGAACTACTTAACGCAAGAAGAGCTGTTTATTGCTGTGGAAATGCTATCTGCTGTTGCGCTGGTGAATCAAGCTCTGGAGACCAATGACATGAACTCTATTAATGCACACCTTGGCAGCCAGGCCATAGGTCTCAATAATTTGGAAGAGGACAGCGTGCAACGGTTGGTGTTAGATTACTTTAGCCTCTAATAAATGGTTGTAACCGTTGTAATACCAGCTGTGATGCCATTTTGTAACATGATGTTATGACAAAGCTGTGTTTTAATAAAATAGGGACCGGTATGTGTCCAAGACCCCTGTTAAAGTGATGAATGGTGTCACTGTTTTTTGCAAAATGATTTTGTACAGGTTTGCTTCCAAAGATAAACTCCTTCTGTATGTAAATAACAGGCTCTCTTTGGTGCTTGAACACACATGGCTGAGCTTTGGTCTTTATGCTGTTCAGTAATGCAAAGGCTCAGTGTGCCTTACCACTTGGATTGTTTTCACCATCCAGCCATTCTTGGCATTTTGTGTTGTCCCAGTTTAGGACGGTTTACCGTGTGGTGAACAGAACAAGATAGAATAAAAGTGCAACAAAATTTTCAGCCTACATATGTGCCCAAAAAACTCTAAGCTTTGTGTAAAACAGAAGCTGCAATGACTAATCCAGATGTTGCAAAGGCAATGTTGAGAAGTTTGTCCAAATATTGTCAAAACCCAACTCCAGGCAAAAGTTTACAGTATTTGTAGTGGGGATGTGGTCTCATCAGGAAGCGGAGGAAAATCACCCAAGTGGGATCAATAGCAGCAATTAAAACACATTCTCTGGTTGAGTGATGCAGGGTTAGAAGCTCTTAAAAGGTTTTTTGCTGTGGCACCTCACCTCACAACGCTTGTTGTTTAAAACAAGATTGACACTCTATCATGAAGACTTTGTTCAGGATATGCCTAATTTGTTCAAGCACTAAAGTGGGGGCTCAATCTACTTGTCTTGATACAAAAAATAATTTTTAACCAAAACTGTATTTAACCATGCTAAGAAGCGTTTCTCATTGGTGCACTCAATGAGTTATCGCAGTCTGCAAGCGAAACTCAAAATCCATAGCACTGGGCTGCGCTGGACAACAGTACAGGGTACAGATAGTGCACTAGTAACGGCAGAGGGGCAGGACCGTTTACCAAAGGGTAAGTATAGCGGGTGGGGTAGGGAGAGGGGGCCAGATTTGAGCGGGTGATTTCCATTTTCCCAAATTACTTGTGAAAGTGAACTTACCCTTTAAAGCACATTGTGTAAGAGTGCTGCTGCCCGGCTACCAGAATATGGCACACAGTGGAATTAGGGCAGCACTCGGCGCGCGCACACAATGCCCTATGCGTGCACTTTTTTTGCATGCAGGTGGTGGGGTTGGTTTTATTTTTTTATTTTCACTTAACTTTATTGCTATCGCACAGGGGATAACTAGCCCCTATATGATCGCATTTGGAGGTAATAGGTTCTTTTTATTAGACCCCAGATGTCTCCCTATTAGAATCTGACACAGAAAACCGAGCACATCCTTTAAATGCCAAAATAAAGTATACATTATTTTGGCATTTAAAGGATTTGCACAAAAAAGCTTGTTGCTATGACAAGATGTGGTTCCAAAGCATGTGCAATAAAATATACTGCATAATGTATAACATACAGTATACAAAATAAATGTGCAACAAAATACAATTGCAATCTGTATTCATTTTTTACACAAGCAAATACTGATTGGTTTATTTTTTAACACAAATATAACTAGACAAGAGAAGGAGGACCATTAGGAAATTAGGGAGAAATGGGTATAGTGTTAGATGTTTTGCATTTTAATATGATAAATTTATATTTTGATATAATGTTATGTCATTGCTGTGTGATGCCAGAGAACATCTGCCACTTTGCTCTCAAGGTAATTAATTGAGGAATGCAGAGGAGTCTATGTGTTAAGAATTCATTTAGAACGGCAGTTTCCTGCTGAGATACTGTTTATATCCAGTAATTTGGGGACAGTGTGTGGGAAGATATTGTATTATACATAAAACAATCACATCTTTATAGCTTTTTTAATGTCATATAATTGGCATTGTTTATCTTGGCACAGTTTTATCTGTTAAGCAATTACTAACTCTATTCTTACTTGTAGTTATGTTGGCAAGTTGGTTTCTGGGAAGAAGGAAGCTGCAGCTCAAGGACAAAGTTATTTAAGCTGGAACGAAATTCAGAATTGCATAGATGCAGTCAACGTTGATATACAAGAGGAACATGAGAGTAAGTTACCGGTTTCATAAAACCAAATTTAAAGTGTATGTCAGGGGTGAATTAAAACAAAAAAACCTTTTTCCATACATCTCTCTGATACATACACATTCCCCATGTTGCACGATTAGGAAGAGGTCGGGGTCAGGTTTCATTATGTTGCAGTGCTTTTTTTAGAGCAGCAGAGATAGAAATGTATGATTTAAGCTGTAACCTTGTAGTAAATTTGTGCTGTAATTTGTCTTAATGCTCATTTTTAGCATTGTCTTGCTGTGCGACAGATTTGATAACTGTCCATCATTGCTTTGCCCATACTGAAATCAAACCAGCATGATCAGCCCTACATGCTGGTCTACAGGACTCCGCCTGTCCCTCAGTGTCCCACTCCGCATGCATACGACATACAATGATTTATTTGTCAAACAAAATAGTACTGCTGCCTTGACTTCTAAATTTCTGCCCACACACCGTGTGTAGGGAAAGAGCTTTTGGGAAATGTAGTTCTGGGGGGCATGCCAATGTCGGAGAAACAGAGCTCCCAGCAGCTGTCCCTGCAATAATTTTTCAATGTTCATGATGAAGTCACATGGGGTAATAAAAGTTTTTTCTTGCTACAGGATTTTGGTAAATACAAAATGTAATGCTGGGACATAATCTAGAGTGGGGTGGGCAACTCTGGCCCTCCAGCTGTTGTGGAACTACAAGTCCCATTAAAGGCACTGCAAGACTGATAGTTACAGGCATGACTCCCAGGGGCAGAGGCATATAGGGATCTGTAGTTAATGCACAGCTGGTGGACTAGAGTTGCCCACTGCTGGTCTAGATGGATAGAGGAAGATTTAGGGGTAAATATGGGTGGACATTCAATTTAAAAACAACAGTTCTAAGCCTCAATTGTTTCTATAATTGCCACTTAAACCAATTATAATTTAGGAAAAAAATTCCTTTTCTGTGAAAGAAAATGTACTCGTTATGGATTTCAAATTCCTCTGACTTCTGTTTTTAATAACTCTTAAGTTCCTATTCCAATTGGTAGTTTTGGTCCTGTGTGGACTACGATTTCTCAGTGTGTCAAAGCTAATTAGAGCTCAACCAAGAAAAAAAAAAAAAAAAGGATCCATTCCCATGACCAGTTGGTGCTTTTTCTCCTCTGTGCATTGAGCTTGTAATATAAGGATTGTATAAACACATTACACAGAGGTCTATGTCAGCATATAGAACATGAAACAATGTGTTTATTCCTGTAAAATGGGGGATTTGGATAGTGTTCTATCAAGTAATGTTTTCCTGGCATAAAATATAAGTATACTAAAAAGTAAGCCAGCGTTTGCAGCTAACACTAAAAGATAGACTTCCAATTACATTTCCTGTGACAATACATTCGGGAACCATTGCTGGGAAAGGCTGCAGCACTTATTATAATGTACTTGTATTTAGCTAAAAAAAAAGAAAAAGTTAATCGTTTTTTAAAGCGCTTTTTTGGATAAAATTTATTTTTACATCTGTGAGCTTATTTTACATCTGTCTGTGACCCTATTGAGGAAATTCACTTATTTCCTGTCCCTTTTGTGACACTTGTTCTAAAAAAATTGAATGAGAGGTTATCGGCACAATAGGAAAGCGCAGACAGCATTCAAACTTTGGCTCTTCCTCACTCTGCTAAAAATGTGTTTAATTGGCATCACATGCAGGCCTGATAGGAAGTCGGGGGAAATCAAAGACAGCAGTAAAAGCCTAGCAGAGGTCTAACCCTCCTTCCCTGCTCTATTCAAAACAAATGTAAAAGTGTGGGCTCTAGTTGGGCTTTAATAAAATCACATGATTGGTCCATCCTTGCCAACTTCTACAATGTGTGTGAGCTGCTCACCTACTGGAAATTAGCCAAAAATGAATCTTATTTTATTGGAGAAATACTTGATTACTCTGTGGATAGCTGCATTTATTTCCAAATAGTTATTACCCTGTTTGCCCCTTAAAGATATACAGAAGCAAGAAATGGTTTAATGTCTGCTAACCCCTGAAAATGTTGCCTGACCTGGTCCAGGAGGTGCTTACCGAAATGTAAGCCTGTCTTACTGGTCCATCTGTTGTTGGTAGCAGTCTCTGCCATATGACCGTGTATTTATAGCCTAAACAATTGTCCCCCCTAAAAGATATGCCCTCACCTCTTGCTCTAATGAGAATTCTAAAATGTAGGATTTCCATTTACATGGTTACAATGGTCACCAAGACAAACAGAATGTGAATCTCACCAGCAGGGACAAGACAGGTTGGCAGAGGGTCTAATCCTACCGCACTTTACCAAAACTAAAAAAAATGAATGCTCTAAATAAATCTTATGGCACTTTTTTCCCCTTTAAATTTATGATAATTTAATGCTTCTGCAGGGATTATTGCCATTGGTTTAATTAACGAAGCCCTGGAACAAGGTATTCCTGAGAAAACTTTGCAAGCACTTTTGTCTCCAAGTGCCAAACTTCAAGAAGTCATACCAGAAAACTCCTCGCATTACCACAATGTGCTACATCAAGCCAAGGCCCAGAAATGCAAGGTATGATTGGCTCATGCTGTCATTAAATGTGTATTGTCATAGTCTTACTTGTCATGAAATTGTTACTGGGATCCAAGCTTTGTGATAGGTGCATATTTTGGTTGTTGCTGCTAAAATGCATTGTGAAATGTATTTTTCTGTGTACTCTGTTGTTAAAGTGACACTAAACTCATGAGTGAAATCCTAAAAATGCATTCAAGTACCTTCACTATTAACAAAAATCTGTCCTATTTGTGTATCACTCGGCTGTAGATCCTCAAATCATCTCTGAATTGGTGCTGACACTGTCTTTCCTTCTGGAGGGAGGCTACTTTTGTTGCTCATGGTCCCTGTGCATGTTGTAAAGTAGCCACTGCTCCAAGCTCGCCCCCGTGATGGACTACAATCTCATGTTTAGTTTTCTCATTTGTATTGAGATTGTAGTCCATCACAGGAGTTAGCTTGGAGCGGTGACTACTTTACAACACACACACAGAGACCATGGGGGACAAAAGTAGCCCCCCTCCTGAAGGAAGGACAGTGTCAGCATGAATTTAGAGATTATTTGAGGATCCACAGCTGAGTGATACACAAAAAAGATCAATTTTTGTTAACAGTTATGGTACTTGAATGGATTTTTAGGATTTAACTCCTGAGTTTAGTGTTACTTTAAAGTAGACCTAGACTCCGGTAACCTTCAAACAGTCTAAGACAAGTCAGTTGTGTAGGATATAGCACTCACAGTTGTTGTTTTTTTTCTTTTGCGAAGGCCTTTTTTGTCATCCACTGCAGAGTGTTTTTGTGAAATGATCTTCTATTCCTCAATGCTGCTTCCTAATGACACCATTAATGTAATTTAGTAATCAAAAGTTGCAATTACGGGAATATGCCTATCAAACTTCAGATTGTCTCCTGTGAGCCTAGAACAGCGGAGGGCGCTTAGGCATTGATGCATGTGAGGAAGTCTCTGCTGTTTCCAGTAGGAAATTGTATACTAAAAGATATTCCTTTTTTCCTGATTGCTTTGTCATATTAAACTCTGCTCACTGTTACATTTTATGTAGAGCCATGATAAGATGTCCGTGTCTTTTGGAAAGGTTTCTTCGGTTTTATATTTCAGCAGTTTAAAAGAATACATGCACTGCCTGGCCAGCAAAAGTCACACCCCCTAATATTTTGTTGGACCACCTTTAATTATGGCACGCATTTGCCGTGGCATCGCTTCGAAATGCTTATACAATGTCACATAATTTATTTCCATCCAGAGTTGCATTCAGTTTTAACCAAGATCTTGTAGTGTTGATGGGAGAGTCGGACCTCTGCGTAATGCCTTCTCCAGCACATCCTAAAGATTCGAATGAGGTTAATGTCCTTACTGTGTGGTGGCCAATCCATGTGTGAAAATTATGTCTCATGCTCCCTGACCCACTCTTTCACAATCTGAGCCCAATGAATGCTGGCATTGTCATCTTGGAATATGCCTGTGCCATCAGGGAAGAAAACATCCTATGATGGAAAAAGTCATTCAGTATATTCAGAAAGGCAACTGATCACATTTTTGGGCTCAAAGTTGGTGAACCTAGACCTAGTTTGCAATGGAAGGCTCTGACCTATTTGCCTAGTTAAATCCAGCTGGTGACTTTTTTTAGGCCAGACAGTGTACTTATGCATATTACAGTCAGTAGCTATTAGTCATACTACTTGCATGCAATAGTCTAAAATATCACTGTTGAATGATGTGTTGACATCTGAAGGTGAGGTCTATCCTGATACTTAGTAAGTAAAGCTGGCCATAACTTGGATGCAAATATCACGTGATCGAAAGATTTTGTGTGTTTTTATATGGTAGTCACACCATGTATGGGTCAAGAAACTTGTGCATCTGGGGCGTTGGATTTTCTCTTTTTCTAAGTGATTGAACTGACTGGTGACTTTCGATTGACAAATTGCATGTGGTCACAGGCGTACTTTACTTGCAAAGGATTTGTTTTTCTGTCCATTTATTTTCTGAGAAAGGGACAAAAAAGACCGTTTTTATGTAGAATGAGCCATGCCTTGGCCTATGATGGAAATGAGAGAGAATGTATCTACATTACTGCTTTGTGCATTAGTCATGGTTGTTCACATTACAGATGCTGTCGTGATTCCAACAGAAAAGGGGTCATTCTATTCTGAGTGACACCAAAATGTTTATTTGCCACATTTTACTGGTGTTACCCGTAGTCGTTTTTTTTATGTGTAAATTTGACAGCACTGTGATATTTTTTAAATCTACTGGAGTTCTACTTTAATGTTTAAATGGAGGATGACCAATGTATCCCATGTGCAATGTGTGCCTTGCTTTTGTCAGTGTGACTATCCCGCATTATAGTAGTGACCTTCCAATCATCTCCTCCTCTAATGCCCATCTGGAAGTTGGAGGCTTGCATATTACAAGTGAATGGGGCTTGTGCACAATTCTTCAGTCCGCAGGAAGGGAATCGGTAGAGATACTTCACACTCATTTGTATTTGTTACTTAGATGAAATTACTTTCTCTCTCATATAATTGCAGTGTTATCACTTTTTTTGTTTCTCAGTATAATTCAGCCAAGGAACAAACTTGACCCTTCAGCAATCATCATAAGCACTTTATCTTTCATTGCTTCGTTATTTGTTTGTAATTTGTGCAGCTGTGAAATTGCACGTAGATCTTTGCTTGTTTAAGTTCAGTTATACATCATTGCAAGCTGAAAGGTACATATAAACATTTGTTGGTTTATGTGGGATAGCAGGCTGTGAGCTAACAAACCGCGATAGGTAGTGGGCAACCATCCAACTCATTTAGACTTATGGAGCAATATATATATATACATGACTCATAGCTGTGTTACAGCAGGAGGACTGACCCTAACAGTAAGGATACACTATTGTCTCTTTACAGTTAAAACAAAAAAAAAGTTGGGTTTTTTGGTGTGGTTTCCCACAAATGCACTTCCCTTAGGGACGGAAGGTAACACACTTGAAAGTGTGTCTAAAACGCACTACACTACATCTGCACTGCTTGTAAAACGCGACAGATTCCCATTGGTTAAAAGAGCAGTTACATTATTCCTGAGGCGTTTTATTACTCGTACATTTATAGCCAGCAAAACTGAGCTCAATATCTATCAAAATGGTTTTCATGATGCCTAGTGACCAGACTTTAAAATGATAAGGATTAAAGAGACCCTGTCTCTAGGGAGAAAAGGGGCAAACTACTGCAGGTATGATATGCAGGCAACTAGACACACAAACCTGCAGCACTCTGTCAAACTTCGTAGTCTTAACCAAATGCCAGGCTGTTCTTACAAGCGAAGTCTCCAAACTTTTGGGTATGATCAGAGATTTGTGTGAAGCACTAGCCCTGCCCTTCCAGTACTAGTGGTTCCTCACTGTAATTAGCAGCATCACTGACCAGTAGGAATGCACAGAAGGCTGGAATAGGAAGGTTCAAAATTCTTGCCTGTCATTTGCCTGAAAATAAGCCCCAGAAAATTTGGTTTGTAAACTAAAATAGTTCCCCCACTCTTTTGTTTCTATATAGGGGGCTTTTAGAAGCAGAAAAATGAACACAAATGTTAGCGAACAAAAAAAATCATTTTTAGGTTATCACATCACAGGTTTACTGATACCAATGCAAGTATTTTCTTTAAAGCATTTTCTCCTTTTGTATTTCGATTACAAAGACCCCACTTATATGTAGTTTATGATGCACATGGTACTTGAGTATGACTTTAATTCACTAACCATCAAAAATAATAAATTGCCCAATCGATAAAAAAAAGATTGTCTATTGGAATTTAACAAACGCTATCATGTATGTTGTATCTATAGTTTCAAAATAAAAATAAAAATTTTTTTTTTGGCAGACAAGCACAGTATATATAACCTTCATTTCAGTGTTTTATTATGCGGGCTAGTGTCAACAGACATTATAGCTCATGGCTGGTATTGCAGCCGTCAGATTGTTTTAACTCATTGATTACCAAGACATATAGTATACTACATGTTAAAGGGTTAAACCATTAAAACCTGGATAGAAGACGCTATAGCAGTAATAGTTAACCTATGGCATGCGTGCAACAGAGGGCACGCAGAGGCCCCTCTGGTGGCATGAGAGCCTAGGCACAGGTGTCGAACTCGTATCGCCCGACACCCAGGATATGCAGCTCCGGACACAAAGCAGGTAGTTTTTTTTTTTTACATTTAGTTCTACTTCGAGCAAGCAGGGCTAAATGTAGAGCGGGGAAGCTGCTGCTTGATGTCGCCG
>NW_017307232.1:220290-220518 GCF_000935625.1 Nanorana parkeri | reverse complement strand
GTGTGATAGCAATAAAGTTAAGTGAAAGAAAAAGTAAAAAAAAAAAATCTAAAATAAAAGAAATTAAAAAAAAATAATGAAATAAAAATTTTACAAATAAGTTAAAAGAATAATTAAAATAAAAAGTGATAAAGTAAAAAACAATAAAATTAATAAAAATTATTTAAAAATAAAGTAAAAAATAGTGATAAAGTAAAAAATATGTGAAGAAAAAATAAAATGTTGAAC
>NW_017307232.1:190024-218145 GCF_000935625.1 Nanorana parkeri | reverse complement strand
CCTGCTGCCCCCCTGCCTCCCTCCCCCTGTGTGATAGCAATAAAGTTAAGTGAAAGAAAAAGTAAAAAAAAAAAATCTAAAATAAAAGAAATTAAAAAAAAATAATGAAATAAAAATTTTACAAATAAGTTAAAAGAATAATTAAAATAAAAAGTGATAAAGTAAAAAACAATAAAATTAATAAAAATTATTTAAAAATAAAGTAAAAAATAGTGATAAAGTAAAAAATATGTGAAGAAAAAATTCATTTCAGTACAGCGCTGCATGACGGAATAAATGTCAGTCAAAGTACCGCAGCGCTGAATACTGAAAAATGGCCTGGATGGGAAGGGGGTTTAACACCGCGGATGTCAACTGGTTAAATATGTACGTTTCCCTATTTTGCCTAAGGCAGTGATGCTGAGCATTTGTTAAACCCCAATGCCCAAACTAAAACAAAATACCAAACTTATTTTCAGAAATATGTACAGCTTTGTAGGCAGAGGGGGCATGTTGTTACTGTAACAGACATTCCCTATAATCACCATGATTGGCCAAAGATGGTAATTATATGGTCATGGACCACAGGTCCATCCCAAATCTTCTTTTTAGTACCCAAGACTGTTATTTGCTTCCACTAGTGCACTCCATTGCAAATAAAAAATTTTTTACTGCAATGTCAGGCAGCATGGGGAACTCTCTGGATGAACATTTATTTTTTAATTAGATGGGTGGGAAGGTGTTTAATCCAGTGGCCTGAAACCGTTAGTCTATTCAATGCCATAACGTGTATTATTTTAGCTTGGAAAGCATAGGGGAATGGTTAAAACCCTCGTCTGGTTTATATGCCGTCATATGTTCCAATTGGGGAGAATCACCCTCTGCTTCATTTGGGGACAGTTGCCAGAAAGTAATGGGAAATTCCAAATTTTACACTTGTCACAGAAGACAGACACAGGAACAGGGGATGGCGGGAACTCTTCCAAAGAGGTCAACTGTTGCAGTGACATCTAAGAAGGGATTTCCTATCACTCTGGATATATTTCCATTCATTTCGGTTGTGTTATCAGGACAGGAAATCTCGCCCAGACAGGACACTTACAGTAAATATATAATAAACAAAAAACCTGGCAGGCATTTCACCAGATGAGGCAGTACAGTGTGACATTGGAAACTCAGGTCTACATATGATTGATTTATTGCCTTTTCAGAAATTAGTATAACATTTGTGAGTTTACAACTAGGGATGAGCCAAGTTAAGGGTTTTCACTTTATCAGCAAAAAAATTAGGACATTTCAGCAAAGTAGAGAAATGTATTAAAGTCAATGGAGAAGGTAAAATTAAGGGGATTTTTGGTGTAATTTTAAGAGTTGTGGGAATTTAGGGTCTTAGTTGCAATCCATTACAGACTCTATTAATGAAACGTCCCATCTCTGTTCCTTCATATTTAACGTAATGTTCCCAGCTAATGAAGGACCATTTTAATGTGCCCGCCCCCTCCTCTGTTCGTTCCTCCACTCAGCGCTGGAGTGGGGGAATCCCTGCGGGGAGCCGTGGTCGTCAGTCACTCACTTCCCAATCTATTGAGCCGACACTCACTTCAGTTCGTTCACTCACTTCCCAATCTATTGAGCCGACGTGTCATTGTCACACGTCGGCTCGAACTATGAGGATGAGTGATTTTCACTCACCTCGTAGTTCTCCTTTAAGGTAATTTATGTATCTAATAGAGTCTGTAATAAACTGCAGCTAAGACCCTAAATCATCATTACTGCCAACAGCATGACTGGCAGGAAATGATCTTTGAGACAAGGCAGTCTATATAAACAATGATTTTGTAGAAATATATCGCATTGTCACAAACAGCCCATTTGCTAACCTTCCCTCACCATTTTGGAGGAACGCCATATACAAACTTTTTGAGTGGTTGATTTATAAACTTCCTTCTGCAAATATCTGTAAACATTCGTCCTGTGCAAATATTTGCACAAATTAACGTTCTTTAGTTTGAGTGCTATTGTAATATTGCATTATGGCCACTAGATGGTGCTAGAGGGACATAGGACATAAGTCATTGTTTTCTATTTTGCTCAGGTCCATCCAGTCACCATAATGCAATATCAGTCTCAACATTCAAATTTCATTACAATTGTAAAGGCAAAGAAAGTTTGTTTGTGTGCATATTATCACAGAAGGAATGTTAACAGATATTTGCCGGGTGAACGACCCTGGAAATTGTTTTTAAATCAACCCCCAACTGTAATCCCGGGTGTTGTTAATTTTGTATTTCTTGCCACACTTATGGCAACGTTTTGTCACAAAGCCAAAGATGACTTGCTTCATGTGGAACTCCAGGCAAATCAAATCTTAATCCTTGCAGTCGGGCTACACCCACACTGCCTGCAAGGGTTAAGTGCTTGTTTTGTCTAGGGAGCTAAAATCACAGTTTTATTCGCCCGAACTGCAATCCCGGTTGGCTCCTACATCGCTCCCCCCAGCTTGTCCCCTCCTCCGCCACAGCGATGGTATGTATCTCAGCGTCCTCACATCCTATACAGTGTGGATAGAACTTGATAACTTTACAGGACCACTGCAAAGGAGGGGAAGTGAGGCTAAAGGGACCGGTCTAAGACCTCGTTTGGGTTAGTATAACTTCTTTAGCTCCCTAGGAAAAATGAGCACTTAACCCCCTTGCAGTGCAGGTGTAGCCCTACTGCAAGGGTTAAAATTTGATTTGCCCTGAGTTCTGCTTTCACACCTGTCACCTAACTCCACATTCTAACTATATTAATTTTCTGCCACTTTCTCTAAGGAGCTCCATGGAAACTAGAAGCTATTATTGGCTCTGTCAATGTGTTTTGCTTATTATAATTACAATGTGGAAGTCCCACTGTACATTTCCAGCTTAATTAAAACAAACTGCAGTGTTGGGATATTAGAATGGTGAGGATGATAAAGTGCTCATAGATCAGTCCAGTGATGCACTGGGACTAAAAAAAAGACATTCTGCCTTTTTAAAGGAGTTGTGAAGTCCCAGCATATGCTATTCTATTATAACATCAGCATTGTAATAGGAATACATACTAGAGTTGTTTTTGATAATGTAATCAAAGCTACTACTTGATGTGATGCACTCTGGATTTCTCAAGACTGCATATCGCATCATGCATTGCCTCCAGCAAGCAATGATGCTGATACATTGTTCAGATGCTGAGTAGTTCAGAAGACAGGCTCTGTGAGAGTTGTAACACAGGGAAGTACCTAGTCACAGGGCTGAGTGAAATTGACAGTGCATTGAGGAACTGCATTCTATTATTATTATTATTATTATACAGGATTTATATAGCGCCAACAGTTTACACAGCCCTTTACAACATAGGGAAGACATTATAAATTACAATACAGCTCCAGACACAATAGTAACGAGGACCCTGCCCATGAGGGCTTACAATCTAAGAGGGAGGGGCAAGTGATACATGAGGATGTAGCTGTGTTGGGATAAATTGCTTGAGAAAGAGATAGTTCAGTGGTTAGTTTGAGGTTCGGATAGGCTTCCCTGAAGAGATGAGTCTTTAGTGATCGCCTAAAGGCAGTCAGAGTGGGTGATAGACGTACATGTTGGGGTAAGGTGTTCCAGAGGATGGGAGAGACTCTAGAGAAGTCCTGGAGGCGAACATGAGAGGAGTTAACGAGGGAGCTGGAAAGCAGGAGGTCTTTGGAGAGCTGAAGGGGCAGTTAGGGTGGTACTTTGAGACAAGGTTTGAGATATAGATGGGGGCAGAGTTGTGGATGGCTTTGTAAGTGGTTGTTAATATTTTGAATTGTATCCTTTGGGCTATTGGAAGCCAGTGGCGGGATTGGCAGAGGAGGTAGGGGATGGAAGCCAGTGCAGGGCTCGGCAGAGGGGGGTAGCAGACACTGAGCGGTTGGTGAGGTGGATGAGTCTAGCAGCTGCATTCATGATATACTGAAGGGGGGATAGCCGGTGTAGTGGTGGTCCAATGAGAAGAGAGTTGCAATAGTCAAGACGGGAGTTAACAAGTGAGTGTATGAGTAGTTTTGCGGTTTCATTCGTGAGGAAGGGGCGTATTTTGGAGATGTTACGAAAATGAAGGCAGCAGATAGTGATTGGATGTGGGGCAGAAAGGTGAGGTACGTGTCAAGGATGACACCTAGTACCTTGGCATGGGGGGAGGGTTGGATAGTTGTGTTATCAATCCTGATAGAAAAGTTGGGGGGAGGATGCACGGAGGGGAGGGAGTACCATGAGCTCAGTTTTTGAAAGATTGAGCTTTAAGAAGTGTTGTGACATCCAGACTGATATGTCAGTTAGTAAATTAGTGATATGCAAGGAGATTGAGGGGGTGAGTTGTGGAGTGGAGAGATATATTTGAGTGTCATCTGCATAGAGATGGTAGTGGAAGCCATGAGGAGGTGTAGATAAAAAAAGAGAAGGGGTCCAAGGACAGAGCCTTGGGGGACCCCAACGGAAAGGGGGAGGGGGAAGAGGTAGATTTGTAGGCGACACTAAAGGAGCGTCCATGGGCATCTTTAATAAGTGCATTTACAATCTTCTAGATGGATAATTTTAGGAGTGGGATAGAATTTATGGAAAAATAATATAGAAATACATATTTATTTTTAGTTTTTGACTATAGATACCATTTAAGATTGTCTAACATAAACAATTCTTTAGTTTATTGTGCTAAAAGAAATCACTAAATAGCAATGCACCCCTGAGAAACTTAGGTAAACTGTGATATTTCCTTAATATGATAAAAGGTTCCTGACTCACGCAGTGCTGTTTGCACCTTTGCAATGAAGAGATGTTTTCACTTTTTTTAGGGCTTGTTCACACCAAAAGCAGACCAGATCTGGATGACTTTCTGCACACGTAGTACAGTGTGTTATACCGCGTTTTTTTGCCGCGAATTTGATGCGTTCCAGGTTGTTTTTGGTTTAAAAAAAAACATTTAAAAATATGTATAATATCATTTTATATTTTTTTAGAGATATCATTTTTTTAGTTTAAAATGGACTTTCAGTACGTTCCAGGGTGTTTGCATGCGTTTTTGATGCGTTTCAGAGCAGGTAAAATAGGGCTTGCGGCAGTTATTTTACATGCTCTGGAACTGAACGCTGCGGTGTGAACTAGAGCCCAAAATACCATTGGAATACATTGAACGCAGTTTTAATCTGGTATGTAACTGCTCTCCTGGAACGCGCTTGGTGTGCCCTCAAGATCAGAATTTGATCAAAATGTATCTAAACCCCCCCCCCCAAAAAAAGTGTAATATATTGCAGTTTACTAGTCTTTAAATGTGGAGGCTGCATTCGTTTTACATTTTCCAGCATTTTAATCAAGTACAAAAAATACCTGTTAATGTTGCCAGCAATGTAGTGTCCTTGTCCTTGGGATAAGGTATGCCGCCGGGTCCTCTCCTCTCTCTCCGAGAGCGCCCGACTTTTCAGAGGGGGATGACGCCAAAATGTCAGTCATTTTGGTATCACCCCTCCAATGGTGTAAACCGGGTGCGGGCCGCACCCCCCTTGTGATGCCACGGCACATAGAGTGGAGAAGGGGCAGAAAGTGTGTCATTCATACGATCACTAGATGAGAGGGGGGGGGGGGATAAAAAAGAAAACAAATGCAGCCGCTATAAGTACTGTTTAGCCTCAATATATTACCAACTTTTATGCTTCTCTGATCACTTGTTTTGCATTTAGATGATACTGCTTAAAGGCATGTTTAGATGCGTTTCCTTTCATTTGCTTGTGTTTAGCTTCTAATTGGATCCTGGATGCACAGAATTCTATTTTCTATAAAAGCAGCTAAACTAAGTGCAGGTAAATGCAATTCCTTGCATTTATATGCATTTAGAAATGTGTTCTAAACACATATAAATGTACATTTGACGCTGCCAGGGTGAATGAGACCTCAGAGAGTAATCTAAAGCCAGATTCACACGGGGCATTATGGGATTCCTTCTGCAGGAATGCCAGGTGTCCCATTCAGATGCAGCCCCTGTACCCATTCAAGTAAATCACAGGACAGAGGCTGCATCTGTCAGTGGCAGTCAGCATGTAATGAAACATGGAAGGATTACATGTGGTTTGGAATAGATAATTGTCGCTTGATGCATCTATCCTACGTCCAGCAACAAGCATCTATCCCTAACCACATGTAATCTTTCTTTGTGCCATTACATGCGGACTTCCGCTGACATGCTGCCGCTGTCACCTTGATTGGGTACAGCAACTGCATCTGAACAGGCACACCTGGGATTCCTGCTGCAAGAGTCTCAGAACGCCCCGTTTGCACAAAGCCTAATCGGCACAGGCAGAAAGCAGAGGAAGTTATCAGCTCACAAGATTTCCAGGAAGGTCAAATATATAATATATATATTTTTTTTTTAACTTCTCAAATAGATGTAACGGAACACTTAACTGTATATTTAACTAACCAAAAGGGATCAAGTAAGAAAAGTTTATTATGATTTACATACAGCCCGTTTGCCAAGTTTGCCCTGACCTCCCCTATGTATTATATGTAGTAGGTAATATTTCACATTTGCTGCCTTTTACGTTTGCAGATATTTATTTCTCAACGTAAGACTTGAGTTTTCCCACATAGTTTTCCATTTCCCTATGGTTACTATTATCTTCTACTGCCATCTGCTGTCTCTGTGTGGTCAGTAAATATAACCTGCTTCTGATAGAGAAGTTTTAGTATACCTGCTATTGTAAGCCAGAATTACCACCAAATTTACTGACCTCGCTCTGAAATTGGAACAACTGATAATAAAAAAATATTTTTAAATTGCTTTATCTCCCAAATTTTAGATCCCATCGTCATTACGTAGCTCTATGAAAATACATATAATCTTTTAGCTTTTGCACTCTGAGAGCCTATCTTATGTTTCTTCCACAGCCACGTGGCTGTGGAAGAAACAAATCTACATTGCCCAACATAGTATTTCTTTACGTTTTTTGGCCAAATACTTACAGCCGTCATGTTTCCGAAACAGCTGACTCCAACTCTCTCAACTCCTATTCCCGGAAGTTCCTGTCCAGTACAAGATCACAAGGGACAGCAAGGTATCCAGCAAGTGTCCATCTACTGGCTTGGAGGAGAGGGGAGGGAGGAAGTTGAAGGGAGGAGTAGGGAGCAGGGGAGTTGGTTTACTGTGCTGTGCCTGTGTGTTTGTGGAGACACAGCTTACTAGCACACACAAGGGGGGCTCCATAGGACCCTGCAAGAGAAAGGGGCCACCCTAAAGAAGGATATCAGGACCAGTGCTCTGATTCTGCAGAAAACTTTTAAACATCAAGAAGCCGCATCCATTGCAAGTGATTTAATCAGCATTTGAAATAGCTTAAAAACCTTCTCGCTTTAAAGTAATACTAAAGGAATGCAGTCTTTGCATTGCTTTTAGTGTAGCAAAATGCTACAGTACACATGGATGGATGTTTTGACAAAGTGTTTGATGTAGGGATGTCCCGATGCCACTTTTTCAGGCCCAAGTACAAGTACAAGTACTTCCCCTCATGTACTTGCCGATACCAATTACAGATACTTTTTCTTAAAGGGACAGGTGACTTTAAATGATCCATAGTACAACTACATATTATGTACTATGGATCATGATTTAACGTATTCATGTTAGCAGGGTAGAATTGTAAATCTATTGTTCAGTGCATTCTATATGTAGTATATAGTACATGTACCTATAGAGTGCACTGCAACAATAGATTTACAATTATCCTCTGCTAACATGAATGGGTTAAATGATCCCTAGTACAGGGCTACATACAGATCATTTAATCTATTCATGTTAGCAGAGTATAATTGTAATGTATTGTCTGCACTGTATTAGCAGTGTGTACTCTATATGTACTTGATATGTAGTACATATAGAGTATATACTGCTAATACAGTACTACATATAGAGTACACTACAGCAATAGAGTTTTTCAATTATCCCCTATTCCCCTGCTAACATGATTAGGTTAAATCATGATCCATAGTACAACTACATGTTATGTATGTAGTATACTATAGATCATGATTTAACCTAATACTCTATATGAAGAAGTAAATGTACACTTGCAATCAGAATATAAATACAATACTGGCAAAGTGGCAAAAACTACACCACTTGCCATCTCAGCAGCACAGGTCCTTACTTTCTGGTGCCTGTTCAATGGAGCCTGCCTTATCCGCAGCTAGACCTCACTCTGTTCTCTCCTCCATCCCACCTGTATCTCCGCCATCCTGTATAATCTCCTTCTCATCAGATCCCTCTCTCCCCAGACACTGAAATGTCTCCCCCCCCTCATTATATAATTTCCGATTCTTCTAATATATCTATTCAGCCCCTCCATTATCTCCCTCTCATACACAGCCGTCCTCTCCCACCATCCCCTAGGTTACCTCCCATACACTAGAGGCCAATCTGTACTTAACTAAGGCTCTGGCAGGTAACGGCCATTTTGGGTAGGACAGAATGTACTCCAAGTAAATGGAGATTTCCCAGACACTAGAGAACAAACTTTCCTGTAGGGGCTCTTGCTGCCGGTGGCCATTTTGGGTAGGACAGACTGCACTGTAAGTAAATGGAAGCGATTTGTTGGACACTAGAGTACAAACTGTACTGGACTGAGTCTCCAGCCGGCGGCGGCCATTTTCGCTTGGACAAAGACACCCTCCACACGGCTGTATAGAGAAGTGAGTTTTGTCTCCTCATGCGAGGACGACGTCGGCGGCGCTGAGAGGCTGAGCGGAGGAGCGTCGCTTCACTGCTGTGGGCGGAGCTACAGGAGTCCTCTGGGCAGTCGCCAGCTAACTACATTAGACCCCACCTGGAGCTCCGCCCACAGCAGTGATGCGACACTCCTCCAGCCTGCGCAGAGGACCCCAGCCACCACGGAAGGTAAAAAAAAACAAAAAACAGCGCAAGCTTCGGCGCTAGGCATCGGGGCATTTTGACAAGTACAAGTACTTGTCAAAATGCCCTGTATCGGGCCCGATTCCGATGCTAGCATCGGTATCGGGACATCCCTAGTTTGATGTATGTAAAGAATGTGGAGTACTTGTTAAAAACACCTTGAATGTTTAAAAGGTGCTTATAAGGCATCTAGGCGCCATTCTGACCACTTTTAAGGATGATGTAGCTATGCAAGCCATTTTGTTAGCACAATGCCAAACATATTTTTTTTTCTTGTAATGCACCCTGAGCCCTGTAATTCTTACACATTCTCACCTTTTGTAGCTGATTTAGCTACTCTCTAGCTTTTTAGTTCTCTTTATAGCTGCTGAGAAGTATTAGGACTGCTTATTTTGAATGTCTTATTGATGCACAGAAAACAAGGGCAGTTTCGTCAGATGCCATTTAATTTTTGTGCTTTTAGAGCCTTTTAAAAAGATTTTAAAAACTCTATGCAAACACTGTGAATACATACCCAACTCTACACGTGTTGATGGTCTGAACTGAACCAGTGGTACAGTGCAATAACCTGAACTATTTAGCCACCAAGCTGAACTGGGCAAGAGCAATGACAGATGCACACAATTGAACGTATTATCATATCCACTTTTTATACAAAAGGCTTACTGAATGTGCACAGCTTTATACCTACAAAGGTTAAAGGGGATCTACCAGTGTATGTTCCTAGTAGGCTCTGAAGGCACCCCATTCTGCATATTAGAAGAATGGTAATAATAAAAGGACATTAATGTCACTACTTGTTTGTAGGTGGTGGCACTTCAAACTTTACCTTGTATTGTACATGGAGTTTCTTGGGGTGAATTTTGGAACAGATGTTGGTCACAGGATTTGTACTGAATAAGTTACCTTCAGCGCCTGTGTTTGAAGCTTAAAAACAATAATGCATTTCATGAAGATGTCATTTGTACTTTGCACCCAGAAATACAATAAATATGCAAGGGGGATTAATCGAGGGAGGAGCTATATATATTGTTTACCTGCAAATTCAAAGTAGGTATAGAGGCACGGAGCAGCAGAGATGAGTCAAAGTATTCGCATAATGATGATATAGAGTGCCTCTATATCTGCTTTGGATTTGTATAGATATTTTGTGGATGAGCACTTGGGCATTTACCTTACAAATAGAGTGTGGTGGCTATCCCTGAGACTATAAAGTATACCTGATTAGTGCCAGTGAAGATTGAATTTATAATTTGGTTTACAACATTATTTGTGCTCCCTTCTTGAAGATTTATAAACTTTCATATGTCTGCATATGTTGATAATGTGCTGTGATTTCTGTTAACTCCTATCTGATCAGAGGGGAACAGGTAAGTTCTACCATTGGATGCTTAGAGGGGTAGATTTTAAGGGAAAAAATAATCATATATATATATATATATACATATTATAGTGCACACTTTTGTGCATGGTGCATGCCCGCTGTGATGCATTATTATTATGAATCACAGTGTTTGATTTTATTTATATTACTTTCAACTCTGAGCAGCATTGCATTTCAACATGTTGCCAGGTGTTGTAATGCACTGTGTTGCAATACAATGTATGCCTTCATAATTTTATTGAAACACACACCATGTGTTAGTGGGAACAGGCCCTATACAAAGCAAGGACTGGGCCTGCATTGAGCAGTGCTGCGCAATGGGACCAGTGTGAATGAGACCTAATGGTAAATGTCTTAATAGATGAAATGCAGTTTGTGCATGTCTCACCCTGTGACATTCTTGATTAATTATCTGACCCCCCTATACACCTTCCTGATCATGCGTTTTAACTTTTTGTTGTTGGAAACCTCGCCTAAAAAAAAAGCATTTTGCTGAAAATAAACACTTTGATATAGAAAACCATTGATTAAAAGCTGTGCCTGCTTCACTTCCTACTCATTTGACCAATACATGGCTTCTGATTGGAATTATCTATTTAAGTGAGGCTTCTCTGGGCCTTCTCTATAATAATAATTTAAAAAAGTATTTGTTCCCATAGAGACCAGTTGCCATGATTCTATTAGAGTGCCATGAACAATACAATCTTTTTATATGGGAATGAGTGTGCAGCGCTCAGGGTCACCAATAAGTGAACTAAAACTATCAAATTATTAAATACGTGTTGTTAACACAAAGTATAAGTGCTTATAATCTTTAGTGCATAATCTGCTACCATACCCTGGGGGTAGCCAGTGAGGTATTAAATACAAAATCTCACTTCGTGCAAATAAAAAACCTTATTATACGAAAATTATAAGAAAATTCCTTGTTGCAATCAAACGTAATCAAATAATAATAAAATAATCAAGTTATAAACGTGCATCAAATCAATCCAAGGGTCATATATGCAAGTGATGAATCATAGGTGAGTCCAAACTGTTATTTAGTCCAATTGTATATAATATATTGATGATAAAAACTTCAAACAGGTGCTTTACAATCTTTCTCCCACACCATGTGTTCACGACAAATTCCCCTCTGGGGTGTGCCCTCACCGGACCATTATCGTTTGTAGGCAATAGAAAGATGAGAAGCAGATATGTCCCAGCAAGCGTCTCATCAGAGTCCCATAGGTCGATATTTAACGAGAATAAAAAAGGAAACTCCTCATGGTGTAGTCGACAAAAATGTCGACTACACCATGAGGAGATTTCTTTTTATTCTCGCAAATTTTACATATTTCAATACAATCTTTTTTCCTTCTTTCTATGCGAGTTTCCATATCACATCTCCGGGTACTCTGCTTTAGATATTAGCATAAAAACACATTTGAAGCAATGAATCCTCTGAATTCCTATGCTATAGGAGATTTTTTTCTATATAGTTCTGGTCTTTCTTTATTATTAATAAGATTTATTAAGATTAATAAGATTCAAAGAAGATACTGAAGCAGTTTAAAATGTTATAAATATAATTTTAAAATGTACAGAAAAATGTTACAAACAGTTTAAAGAGCAACTTCGGACAACAGGTAAAACAGTCCATGAAGTAAAAAAGTGCGCAGTTACCTACATCTCGGTATAATGTAATCCACTCCATAAAATGACCATGTGCTTCTGGGTGGGTCTGTGTCCTCGGAACAGATGATTTTTAACCTCCCTCTTTAAATGGGGACTCTTTCTTACAACATAAAATCTAACTTTTCTATGCAAGAGCACCCGTGTAAATTTGCCACACTTTGCTCTATCTGTACAGAGAACACCTGTTGCTTTGACAGCCACGCGTTCACATGTTTGTGATCATCGATATATTTTACATTTTTTTTTTTTTTACAATTGGGTATAGTATATTTACAGTACTTATAATCTGACAGTTGTCACTAAAAGAAAAGGAAGAGAGGAATTCCTACACTTTTTTCTCTCACTTCCTGTTGCATCCCTTTTACAGGAAGTAAAGAGAAATATCCCAAAAGGGACAGAAAATGCAAGAATTAAACCATGGTTTTAACACTTCCATATTCTATCCAAAACTAAAATGACAATTTTGGCCATACGTGCACTGTAAAAAAAAACATGGTTCAAACAACAGTAGTGTCCAAAATGTGGCAACCTGTAACATTCAATTAAATATTACTTTGCCATAGGTAAAACGAAATGTTAAGTTTTGGATAGAAGTGGAAGGGTTAAAACCGCTATTTTTTTAAAATGTTTTAAACTGATAGACACACGTTCTTACATATAACTGTAGAGTGGCCCTTTCAGCTACACTATAATAGCATTGGTTTCAAGAGAACAGCAAGCGTTTTACAAATGGAAAATAAAATGGCAATAACTTGTCACAGAATAATTTTTCATCATGTGGGGGAGACACCCCTTTGGCCATAAGGCACCGAGGATTATCCCCATGTTTAAAATGTGTATTCTGATTATAAGTTGAAAACCCCTCAGGTTTTAATTGCTGCCTATTGTCCCATTGGGCAAATTGCCCCTAAACTTCAATGGCCATGGCCATGTCCGTGAGACAGGAAGTGAAGGGAATCTCCTGCAGACAAACAGGTAGCAATAAAAGGTTGATGAAGCCTCCAGCTGTTGTGTGCCTTGTAGAAAAATGTCCCTTTGCATCCTGTATGAGTCATATTGCACCTAGGATGAATAGTAAGAGGACATTTCCACAGTGGGGTTTCATGTACCAACAAAAACCAACAGTTTGCATTCTGCTCCATTCAGTCTAAAACTACAAGAAAAAATAATGGCTAGCATTCTACTCTTAGAGGTTTTTCTCTGCTGTAGGTTATTACATTTTGCACATCATTGCACTCTGGGCAGCCTTACTAAAATATCCAATAGGCACCCATCTGACGTCTACCTCAGGACAAGTGTTCATTTATGAATTAACTATTGACTTACTGCCACATCCTTTTAAAACATCATTAACAGCAGAACATTAGTAGATGGGACAGTTAATATAAAGTGCAATATATTGTAACCTTGACTATTCTTTTCATTGTAGAAAAAAATAATTTTACATTATTACATGTTCTGTAAGGTGTATTGTACTAGTTATAAGTCAATATGATCAATAGATGGTGCAGTTACACCAAGAGTAACAGACAAGCTGACTTATTCGTTACGATGCCAGAAGTTTCTTGTGTGTTTCATTAGAAACCTTATTCATTTCAGAATAGTTTTTTTTAGATCGTTTTGTTATTTCAGACATAAGAAAATACAGAAAGGGATCTAGGCAGCTGTTCAGGCTACTGAAACACAAGGCTATGAGATAGCTGCCATAAAGTTCATCCTTGTTATTGTAATGATAATTGACTTGGTGAAGGATGAGAATGATATTACTCGGTGTAAAGCACAAGGCAAATATGAGCAGAAGCAGGATGGTTATTTTAAGGTACATGAATCGTTTCTGGTCTTGGGTTCCCAGAGTTCTTATAATGGAAAAGTAGCAGAATATTATCACAGCGAAAGGCATGAGATACCCAAACACAGGAAGTGATATAAAATAATAAAACTGAAACACATCGGCAGAGGTTTCATATACGTCACTGCACGATATAAGTTGAAGTTCCTTCAGGTTATACGTCTGCTGCTTTGTGAAGAATGGTATCATGAGCACGAGGACAGTAATCCATACGAAGCAACACAGGAGAACAGCACAAGTCCGCTTTGGTAAACGCCGGTAAATGAAGGGGTGGACAATGGCAACATAGCGGCTCACACTAATGCACATGAGAAGCAGAACTGAGCAATACATATTCCCATAGAAGCATGTACTCACAATACGGCACATTGTCTCACCGAATATCCAGTTGTTCCCATCCAGATGATATGCTGCTTTGAAGGGCAGCATAAGGCAGAAGAGTAAGTCGGAAATGGCCAGGTTAGTGTAAAATATTGCCGTGCACACAGTTCTGGCCTTTGAAAACAACATCTGTAAAACCACTGCGTTGGCAGGAATACCAATGAGTATGACTATGATGTATATAGCTGGTATCATCTTTGTACTTGTAGAGCTTCTTAAGTAAGTCAAAGTTGAGTTGTTGACAATTGTCCTCTTCTCTGGCTCAGCATTCTGGACATTGGCTGTTATTGACAATTCTTCCCCGTCAATTTCACTGGGAATTGGTTCAAAATATTGGGAATGACGTGCGCGAAAAGTCTTTGGACCTGCAGTGTCTGACTCATTGTTTGAAACTTCTAGAGAGTTACCTAGTAAATAAAAAGATAAAAATATTGATTTATAATAATATCTTTAAATATCCTTTAAATAACTCTGTCACCTGCACCTATTCCACCCTCCACATTGCAAACAAAGGTGATTATTGCAATATTCTCTAACTTTACATTTTCTTAACCATTCTTCTGAATAGGTAGACAACTGCCCTACAGTTTGACAAAAGCTGTCAATTTAGGTCACAAAAGACAGAAAACGCTTTCAAGAAAAAAAATCAGCCCATTCAATACTTCTTTTTTTTCTTCCTGTAATTATACAAAGTTCTTCCTGTAATTATCATTCCAATTATTGGTACCCCTTAGAGCCAAAAGGACCAGAGATTCCCATTTTTCCAGTATGTGCTAAATTCTCTGTAATCATTCAGTGATCACTTTTGTTGTCATCTAAGTGTTGACCAAGTTGATGGTAAACACAAACAGATCTCTCAGCATGTTTGTTGTTTTAAAGGATCTGTTCTGTAAGGCTAGGTATAGATACCCCGATCACGATCTAATCCTGCCAATTTCAGTAGGCCTGAACTACAATCATTACATGTTTGTGGCTATCATTAGGTAGGGCTGTCCTACTCCAGTCATTGAGAAATGCATTCCACCTTGAGTTTTGGGGCAAACTTAGAGGTTTTGCATAGGACTAAACTTAAAAATGTCCATAGACATTAGATAGGTGCCCATGGATATTAGGAGGTTAAAAGATCAGCCTACCACTGAATACTTGCTCTTCTGATGGATCATGACTTAACATCACACTAGTATTGGTTGGTTTATGTGCTGAGCACCCTTGGTGGTGGTCTTATTTCAGGAGAAAATAGTGATCAGATAGGTTAACCCAACAGAGGCAATCGATTCTTACTAATGGTCGGTCATCAGGAGGGTGCATGTTGTGGTTTTAGAATGCCTATAGATGTACCAAACATTTCACCATTCAACTGTATTTGGCTAGGTCAGGGAGTAATCTGTATTGATGCCTATACATGGCCTCCTTTCTGTCAATTAGAATAATCTTTAAACTCCTGGCCCTGAAAGGGTTGATCGCATCGCTTTAAACAGAATATCTTAATTTGTCCTCAGTTTGATCATTTCTGCATAGTGGCTATTTTTTGGTGGCGTGGATTATTTACATATTTTAGTAATCACAAAAATTGCGAACTTAGTTTTATCTAAGACTCCATCTTGAATAACTTGATTAGCTAGTTCACTGATATCTTGTAACCTTACACCATGACACAGCTGCAGATTGCCGAACCCTTTCCTGTGTCTGTGGTCATTACACATAGGGTCATTGTTCTGGCTGAGGGGTGAGTACAGAGACCTTTCAAATATTCCTGAGAGAAGAATCATAAACAGCAGGGTCTTCATTTTGAGACTCTTGAGTTCAGTTCACACTGTGCACAGTAATTGTTCTGCTCCAAATAGCAGGCAGTGCTCCTTCCTCGCTGGCTCCATGTCATGTGTGTGGTTGCATACAAGGACAGGCGCACCTGTGCTCTAACTTGTTTCCTCCTCCTTCCAGGGAATGACGCAGTGTGCATGACTGGACAAGACTGCCTGATGAAAAAACTTTTCATG
This sequence comes from Nanorana parkeri, assembly GCF_000935625.1. Classification (NCBI taxonomy): domain Eukaryota; kingdom Metazoa; phylum Chordata; class Amphibia; order Anura; family Dicroglossidae; genus Nanorana; species Nanorana parkeri. The sequence continues at coordinate 201,926 of NW_017307232.1, read as the reverse complement.
GATGCTTCTTAACTCTTATTTACTTTGTTTGTCTATTTACTCTCTATTCTCGACATTTCTTTCAAAATGTTGGATTTTTATGCAAACCAGTATTTATATTTTAAAGTGTGACTTGTGGTTTTTTTTGAATTTTTTTAGAGTAAAGGGCAAGATTTGGGAATAACTTGAGGCTGGGTGTACTATAAGAAGCACCTTATTTATATAGCACCAATTTACACAGTGCTTTACATACTGCACATTCACATCAGTCTCTGCCCTCAAGGAGCTTACAATCTAAGGTCCCTTTTGTACAGACATACAGGGCAAATAAAGTTCCAGCATGTCTTTTGGAGTGTGGGAGGAAATGCGAGTACCTGGAGGAAACCCACAGAAGCACAGGGAGAACATGCAAACTCCTTGCAGATAGTGTCCTTCAATTTTATTTTGTGTATGTACAGTATGTGTCAAGGACTACACAGGGAGACTTGTGTTATCTGAGGGTTTACACAGGAAATGTTAGAATCTGTTAGATTTGTATTACTGACTTGTTGCAGAGATTTTTCCCCACTTCCTGTCCCGGTAACATCTTGTCACACTCTGACACAAAGAGTCAGATTTACTAAAGGAGTTAAAAGAGAACTATGGGGTAAGTGTTTTTCCCCAAAGTTCTCTTTAGGGTCACGGGAGAACATATAGCAACCTCCCGTTACTCAAAGCTCAGTATATCATGGGCTATTGCCCCCGATATACTGAGAGCGACGCAGCCGGGACGGATCCCAACAATACTGTCGAGATCCACCCAGCTGCGTGAGTGACAGCTGGCTCTGCCCATCTGTGGTCAGATGGAAAAAGTGCAACAGATTGGCCCAGGTGGAGATTACTCTATCCATACAGTTAAGTGTAGATGGAGGAATCTGTTGCACCTTTTCCATCTGACCACAGAAAATCTGCAGATAATTGTAAGGTGTATGGGCAGCTTTACGCTTGCAGACTGTCTACAATTGTCTTTTTAAACCGGACTTTTTGCATACACTGTAGACCTGCCTTCACAGACTGCTGAAATATAAAAGTATGGGTAAAGCAAATAGACATATGAAGGTGTTGAAAGATAGGATTTCCACATGATTCTTTAATGACATATACAGGGGCGTCCCGGGGCTGGGTGACACCCGGAGCGGGAACCGAGGGTCACCCCGCCGAGACGTCATCGCGCACGCGTGGCAGTATTCTGATACCTGCCGGCGGCCATCTTGGTGATGGACGCCGGCAGAGAGAGGAGGGGACAGTCACCGGCGGAATAAGGTATGCCGCCGGGTCCCCTCCTGATACTGTCGGCCTTCGGTCCATGACCGAGCGCCCGACTTTTCAGACGGGGGTGACACCAAAATGACTGGGTCATTTTGGTATCACCCGGGTGCGGTGACGTCACTGGACATATACACTTAGAGCATCCATGTGTGTTCATGGTCTGTGCATACAGCGCCGACACTGGCCTTATCTCTGAAGAACAGCAACAGTTAACCAGGAAAACCCAATCCTACCCCAAGATTGGTTGGAACAGAAATGTCTGTTGTAATTATAGAGACACAGAAAATGTACAATTATTCTGAATGGTCTGTTAACAGATTGAGAAATACCTTTAAACTTATCAAATCCGTGTTCTCTCCCATCTAGAGCTTTCTCTAATGTTGTGCTATAAAGACTGCTGGGAAGGGCAACCCACAAAGATAATTGGAGGGTGCTCATTCATAGCGCATTAACCCAAGCCACAGTGACCAAAGGGAAAATCTGTTGTGAAGAAGCACACAAATGTAAATCTTCTTTGGTAGGGCAGTTCATGTAACAAATAGTATCAGACATAAAGAATATTATCAATTTTTACACAATTAAAAGTAACAAAATTAAGATGGTGATGCACATGATTATAGAGTGACATTCATCAACCCCCTTTCATATTACTGTATACTCAAATCATATGGCGATGGTATAGAAGAAATAAGTAACAAGGGGCAACAGTCAAGCTCAAGTGGTAATTATACACGATTGCTGGAAATAATTGGCGTTTAGGTTTGACATCTTGCTGCTGCATGTTTTCTATTCTTTTTTCTATATCACAACCTCTCTTTAATCATGTCTGGTACTGTTAGGTATAGTATGGTTAGCCTTTACAATAGAATTTCAGATCTGTCTAGAATAATGTCTTGGACTTCAGGGTAAAATAGGATGTCGGGGCATGCATAGTGCAGGTGCGTAGTCTAATTTATGCCATTAATGTATGGACATAAAAAAAAATTATGGTTGTCTTTAAAGGAGAACTACAGGGTCAGGGCTTTTCCCCTTAGTTCTCCTTAGGATAACGGGAGGACACAAACTAGCGTCCTCCTGTCACCCTAGGCTCAGTATACCGCGAGATACAGCTCGCGCTATACTGAGACGCCGCAGCTGAAGTAGATCCCGACAATTATGCCGGGATCCGCCCAGCTGTGTGAGTGACAGCTGGCTCTGCCTATCTAGAGGCAGAGCCAGCTGTACCAGCCCCCTCCCCCGTCCGTTCTGCTAGTCAGCGCTGGAGAATCGGAGGGGGAATCAAGCCACTCCCCTGTCATGGCAGAGAGCTGTGACAGGATCGAGAGGTGAGCGAACGCCGGTATGTGTTCGCTCACTTCCCGATCTACTGAGCCGACCTGTAACAGTCTCATTGTCACAGGTCGGCTAGAACTATGAGGTGAGTGAAAAGCACTCGCCTCATAGTTCTCCTTTAACACTAGTTTAAATAAAGTCCATTAAAAGTGCAGATTTTTTGCTGCAGTTTAATTTAGGCAAGCCACAAATTCCTAATCATAGATTACTTAAAGCCCAACTCTAGCCAATTTTTTTTTTTGCCATCTGTGTCCCATTGAGCAGATTTTCCTTCATTTTCTGTCTGATAGCTGCAACAGGAAATCCCTCTAAAGAAGGAAACCCCTGATGGTCAGCAGGGTCCACAGAACCAGTGCCTCCTTTGGAAGATTTCCCATCTATTCCTGTTCTGATGACAACCCAAAACTTTAGATTTTCTTTCACTCTCAGTGATGACTGTCACTGGGATAAAAAGAGAGGGTGAATCTCCCTAATGGGGACACAGACAGCAATATAAACCTGACAGGGGTTCTAATACCTCTCCAGTCTATCCAAAACTAAAATAAAGTTCTGGTTTTAGTTGCACTTAAAAACGGGTCTACGTGTTCAGTTTTTTATTGCATTCACAGAAAATACCTAAATGTTTCAGGAGCTTAATAGATTGATACAACTCTCCTCCTGTCTCATTGTCCCATACACAAAACACTGGTAAGCCCCTTCAGCCTGTCACTGCTGACAGCACAATAGGCTGTACAGAAAAGATAAATACCGTACATGATACTTTATCTCTACTAACAGTTCATTTCAATCAGTTAATTTTATTCTCTGTAGCAGTAGGTCCCCTGTCACATGGGCAGCCCCATCAAATCCACGTGTCAGTTTTTCAGGTGGACTTGCTCGAATGCCCAATGCTATTCGATGGGCAGACAGGTGTTTGTTTCCACCCGGTTACACCCGACTCTTGCCATGTCCGGACCAACAAACGGTTTCGACAAAACTAATCATGCCAGATCAGGGTAATCATATGCAAGTGGACACATGCCGGTTTACATCTGATTCCCCATAGACCGAGACAGGTTCCGGTCAATTCAGAAAATATTGTACGTACACGTATGTCCCAGTGGTGACGTCCGATTCGTACTGCTCCGAAAAGGAAGTCATCTGTGCATGGATCCTCCCCTGATCAGCCTGTGTTAAAGGTGCCTAGGGATGCATGTACAAACATTTTTAAATGTTACCAGCACCTCAGACCTCATGTGGAGGAACTTGAAAACGGAGTTTGAGTTCCTTGGCATAACTTGGTAAAAAGTTCAGGATTCAGTCATTTACAGAATATTTTTTCCCCAAACTTTCCCCCCCCCCATTTTGTATAGAATGTGTAAGGGTTAGAACCTCTGGTTTTAATTACTTTCTGTGTACCTGCAGCGCAGGTTAGCTATTCATTGTGACTGTTGTCTCCAGCACAGATAGTAATAGAGAATCCAAAAATGTCGAGTTGTCACACAAAAAGGTGGTGATGGGAATTCTTCCAATGGGTAAACCTGTTAAGGTTCAAATGTGGATATTCTTTAGACAGATCTCCTCTTAAAGTGACACTAACTCTAGAGTTCAATCTTAAATCTTAAAAAATGCATTCAAGTACCCTAACTATTGACAAACTGCATCTTACGTGTATCACTCAGCTGTAGATCCTCAAATCATCTCTGAATTGGTGGTGACACTGTCCTTCCTTCTGGAGGGTGGCTACTTTTGTTCCCCATGGTCCCTGTGTGTGTTGTACAGTAGCCACTGGTCTAAGCTCACTCCTGTGATGGACTACAATCACAATACAAATGAGTAAACTAAACATGAGATTGTAGTCCATCACAGGAGTGAGCTTAGACCGGTGGCTACTATACAACACACACAGGGACCATGGGGAACAAAAGTAGCCACCCTCCAGAAGGAAGAACAGTGTCAGCACCAATTCAAAGATGATTTGAGGGTCTACAGCCGAGTGATACACACATTAGATGCAGTTTTAATATTGGGTAAGGTGCTTGAATGCATTTGAGTTAATTGTCATTTTAATTACTGCTTTGCATTTGGTCAGGAAATTAAGGGTAATCTCCCTGTCCCTGACAAGACACAGGATAAAAAAACTAGTGATATGGGGCCTTAAGCAGCATTCCCTACCCAAAAATAAATAAAGGTTTTGGCTTTACATACCCTTGGAATCTCACATTGCAGACCTACAGCGGCTGCAGGCACAGGAAGTATACTGTCGTTTTTCAGAAAGAATGCAAGACAAGACAGATTTTCCAGGGAACTGCTTTGACACAACTACGATTTCTAGATGTTCTCTATAAAGCAGCTAATTTTCAGTTTTTGAATTTAGGTCCACTGTAACATTTCTTTTTGTTTTATGCATTTTCTGAGATATCGGCTATATACTGATCTTAAATATAATCCGATTACAGCCAAAGAGGTACATGTTACATCATACATTTTCTGTTCTGCGCTGTGAGAAGGAACAGACCCGTGCACATACATCCATTGTACATCAGAATAAGGTTATCAGTGTGCACTGTGACTTGTATGAGGAAATCCATGCATTGTTTCCTGGAGTTACAGTAGAATTCCCTTCACTGTTATGGGAGGTTCTCTTGCCCTGTATGGCTGATCGGTGAACTCATTCACCGTCTCATTGAGATTTCTCAATTAACAGGTAAATGCACTGTAAATGTTTTATTTCAATTTCACTTTAAAAGGTAAGACTGAGTCACATTACCGGTGAATAGGAAGTGGGTAAATAATTAACTGCACAATAGTGGCTCATACCAATATCCTTAAAGTACAGGTCAAAGTTTACCTGGTGATTTCATCATTAGAGCTGGTTTGGTTTATAAAAGCTCTATATCAGGGGTAGGCAAATGTTGACCCTCCAGCTGTGGTAAAACTACAAGTCCCATGAGGTATTGCAAGACTCTAAGAGGCATGACTCCCAGAAGCAGACGTATGATGGTATTTGTAGTTTTACAGCTGGTGGTATTTTACAGTTTTACCAGGCCACGTGACCTCAGCATTAAGAGGGTGTCCCCATGCCGATGAGGACAACTCTTCCCCACAGCCATGACCCGGTGGCTGTGAGGGTCTGTGGCCAAGGGGGCTTATTTGCATCAGGGTACCCCTTTAAGGAGCCACCCAGATGCTGCCCCCCTTGTGAATGAGTAAGGGGTTCTTGTACCCTTACTCATTCACTAAAGGGTTAAATAAAATAGTTATTAAGTCCAGACTTTTGATAAAATCCTTTAATTGAAAAAAAAAGTAAATGTTTGACTATTCTTTTAATTAAAAAAAAAATGGCTCCATCGATGTAATCCAGTGTCAATCACGATGCACGACGCCTGTCGACCCGCCGAAATAAAAGTCCTGCCACACAGCGACTGTCCGAACCTGAGGAAAACTCACCGCAAAATGACATTCCTGCTCGAAAGTAAACAGATGGGTGGAGCGAGCCGTGATGTCACGGCTCGCTTAAGGGTTAGAACCTCTGGTTTTAATTACTTTCTGTGTACCTGCAGCGCAGGTTAGCTATTCATTGTGACTGTTGTCTCCAGCACAGATAGTAATAGAGAATCCAAAAATGTCGAGTTGTCACACAAAAAGGTGGTGATGGGAATTCTTCCAATGGGTAAACCTGTTAAGGTTCAAATGTGGATATTCTTTAGACAGATCTCCTCTTAAAGTGACACTAACTCTAGAGTTCAATCTTAAATCTTAAAAAATGCATTCAAGTACCCTAACTATTGACAAACTGCATCTTACGTGTATCACTCAGCTGTAGATCCTCAAATCATCTCTGAATTGGTGGTGACACTGTCCTTCCTTCTGGATGGTGGCTACTTTTGTTCCCCATGGTCCCTGTGTGTGTTGTACAGTAGCCACTGGTCTAAGCTCACTCCTGTGATGGACTACAATCACAATACAAATGAGTAAACTAAACATGAGATTGTAGTCCATCACAGGAGTGAGCTTAGACCGGTGGCTACTATACAACACACACAGGGACCATGGGGAACAAAAGTAGCCACCCTCCAGAAGGAAGAACAGTGTCAGCACCAATTCAAAGATGATTTGAGGGTCTACAGCCGAGTGATACACACATTAGATGCAGTTTTAATATTGGGTAAGGTGCTTGAATGCATTTGAGTTAATTGTCATTTTAATTACTGCTTTGCATTTGGTCAGGAAATTAAGGGTAATCTCCCTGTCCCTGACAAGACACAGGATAAAAAAACTAGTGATATGGGGCCTTAAGCAGCATTCCCTACCCAAAAATAAATAAAGGTTTTGGCTTTACATACCCTTGGAATCTCACATTGCAGACCTACAGCGGCTGCAGGCACAGGAAGTATACTGTCGTTTTTCAGAAAGAATGCAAGACAAGACAGATTTTCCAGGGAACTGCTTTGACACAACTACGATTTCTAGATGTTCTCTATAAAGCAGCTAATTTTCAGTTTTTGAATTTAGGTCCACTGTAACATTTCTTTTTGTTTTATGCATTTTCTGAGATATCGGCTATATACTGATCTTAAATATAATCCGATTACAGCCAAAGAGGTACATGTTACATCATACATTTTCTGTTCTGCGCTGTGAGAAGGAACAGACCCGTGCACATACATCCATTGTACATCAGAATAAGGTTATCAGTGTGCACTGTGACTTGTATGAGGAAATCCATGCATTGTTTCCTGGAGTTACAGTAGAATTCCCTTCACTGTTATGGGAGGTTCTCTTGCCCTGTATGGCTGATCGGTGAACTCATTCACCGTCTCATTGAGATTTCTCAATTAACAGGTAAATGCACTGTAAATGTTTTATTTCAATTTCACTTTAAAAGGTAAGACTGAGTCACATTACCGGTGAATAGGAAGTGGGTAAATAATTAACTGCACAATAGTGGCTCATACCAATATCCTTAAAGTACAGGTCAAAGTTTACCTGGTGATTTCATCATTAGAGCTGGTTTGGTTTATAAAAGCTCTATATCAGGGGTAGGCAAATGTTGACCCTCCAGCTGTGGTAAAACTACAAGTCCCATGAGGTATTGCAAGACTCTAAGAGGCATGACTCCCAGAAGCAGACGTATGATGGTATTTGTAGTTTTACAGCTGGTGGTATTTTACAGTTTTACCAGGCCACGTGACCTCAGCATTAAGAGGGTGTCCCCATGCCGATGAGGACAACTCTTCCCCACAGCCATGACCCGGTGGCTGTGAGGGTCTGTGGCCAAGGGGGCTTATTTGCATCAGGGTACCCCTTTAAGGAGCCACCCAGATGCTGCCCCCCTTGTGAATGAGTAAGGGGTTCTTGTACCCTTACTCATTCACTAAAGGGTTAAATAAAATAGTTATTAAGTCCAGACTTTTGATAAAATCCTTTAATTGAAAAAAAAAGTAAATGTTTGACTATTCTTTTAATTAAAAAAAAAATGGCTCCATCGATGTAATCCAGTGTCAATCACGATGCACGACGCCTGTCGACCCGCCGAAATAAAAGTCCTGCCACACAGCGACTGTCCGAACCTGAGGAAAACTCACCGCAAAATGACATTCCTGCTCGAAAGTAAACAGATGGGTGGAGCGAGCCGTGATGTCACGGCTCGCTCCGCCCATTTGACATTCTCAGCTGTCAAATACTACATAGCATTCGGAAACTCTGAGGTGTCATAATTCTTTTCATATTTCACCTCGGCTCACAGACCCGAATGCTATTACCGGAGGCAGCTTTTTATACGCAGTCGGAGCGGTTCATTCCTTAGACACTGATCTTGTGGTCTCTTATTGACAAGCATGACTGAAATGTTATAATTGTGAGTATTTATAACCATTTTTGGTATTCAAATAAAAAAAGATTTCACACGAGGTGGTGCTTTGTTGCTTTTGTCCTTTATGTATCTGATGAGAACCCCAGAGTCTCTTTGACCAGCAGCCTCTCCAAAAGCTGTAGATATTTTACAAGAAAGACTACTCCTGGAGGATTGTGTGATGGTAATCATTAGCACCAAGAGTTAAATCGACGTTATCAGTTCTGAAATACTCTGGTCAGAAGAGGGTCCATAGATGCTGATCAGAACTTGAGGAACAAATCATATCGTGTCCAGCTTCATTTTGTGTCCACATGCCATCTTCAGAGTTTTTAGGTTAAACAGTCTATTCCTGGTACTGCAGGCCCCATTTATTAATTTGTAAATTGCAATCATATCCCCTCTTAAGTGCCTGTTCCCCAAGGAGAACAAGTTTAATTTCTGCAGTTGTTCTTCATAACCCAGCCACTCCGTTACCTCTTATAATTTCATTGCCCTTCTCTGGATTCTCACTAGTCCAAGGACATCTTTTCCTAAGCATTGGTGACCAAAACTAAACTGCATACTGAAGATGAGGTGAACCAGTGTTTTATAGATACAATATTTGTTTTCTCTTTTAATGCAGGATAGTAGCTTACTTGCTTTGCTAGCTGCAGCTTGGCATTGCATGCTATTTCTGAGTCTGTGGTCTTACTTTCTATAAGGTCTTTGTGAGAGGAAGTGAGCAGAATTACTTCATTGAAGACACGAGGAGCAATACACCTTGTGTAGTTAAATATGGGGAAAGGTTAGAACTTCTAGGATCGTTAGGATTTGATTGCTGGGGAAATTGCATTATTTTCCCTTTGGGGCAATAAGTGAGAGAAAATCTATCCAGTGGGACGCCTAAAGCTCACCACACACATTACAATCTGATTATACTATCTCCTTTTTAGATCTACCAACAACTATGTAGTGCAAGGACCTGCCTGATTGGATGGATTAGGTGGGTCCTCCTATTACTTGGATTTGGTAAATCTAAAATTGATTGTACAAAAATGATATGGTCAGATTGTAATGTGTGTGGTGACCCTAGGAGAGATTTTTACCCTTATCCAAAACAAAGAAAGAAACTAGCTGGAGTTCCACTTTAGATTTATGAGTACTTGTATGACTTCATTGTAATGATGGGTTTCCCATGAATTCCTAGCGCAATCTAATTTTAATTACAGAAACAGGTCATTAAGTTCATTCAGGCTTAATCATGCCAGCTTTGTTATTTTAAATGTGTGTTCTACTTTTCTACTCCTGTAGAGGATTGGTGTGTATATGTGTGTGTGTGTGTGTGTGTGTGTGTATGTATGTGTGTGTATATTTAGATATCTATAGATATCTATAGATATCTATATATAGATATCTATAGATATCTATATATATATATATAGATATCTATAGATATCTATATATAGATATATAGATATCTATAGATATCTATATATAGATATCTATAGATATCTATATATATACACATTACATACATACATACATACATACATACATACATACATACATACATACATACATACATACATACATACTCCAAGGTTTGTGCAGTGACTTGAGGTACAGTGTCTTTCTCTGTAATGTGTGTGACAGTAGATTACTAATAAGTTACGCTATCACATCTCTGTGTATATTTCTGTGTCACTGTCTCCAGATAATAAGTGCTTTTTTCTGGCTCTGGAAAGCCTCCAACAACACTTTACAGACTGACAGCAATAAAATACTCAAATCTTTCTGCCTCTATTCATTCCACTATTAACAAGCTTGAGAACAAAAAGGATGTTTGTTAGCACAATGTAAAAACCATAATGAGGATTGATGGAAGGAAAACATTTAACTGCTTGGCCTCATATCCTGAAAATACACACACACGTGTACACACACTGTGTATATATTATTGTCACCTAGGCATAATAAAAGCATATCCAACACTCTATAGAAATATTCCTGTTTCCAGATAGGATTTTTGCAGCAGTCACATTCTCTATGGCCGGTCGGGTGTCATCACCCCTTTGGCAGTTATGGGTTTGTTTTTAGTGGAGAGTGACACATGGTGATGTCCTGATCATTGCTGGCAGTACACACTGTATGCACTAAAGTTGATGCATTTGTTTTAAGCACTGCAGTAGGACTGGCTTGCTTACAACATGCAGTATCCCAGTGCAAGTATGCAGATAAGGACTTTACTGATCTGCATGCTTGTTCTAGGAGCTAGACTTCTCAGGAATCAGCAGTAGTAGCCCTCATACTTCTCTCATGATATGTTAACTTAAAGTGACAATAACTCAGGAATTAAATGTTAAAAAATACATTCAAGTACCCTAACTATTAACAAAAATGTATTTCATTTGTGTATCACTCAGCTGTAGAGCCGCAAATCATCTCTGAATTGGTACTGACACTGTCCTTCCTTCTCCAAGCTGGCTTCCGTGATGGACTACAATCTCATGTTTACTTTACTAATTTATATTGGGATTCTAGTCCATCACGGGAGTGAGCTTGGAGTGGTGGCTATTTGACAACACACACGGGGACCATGGGGAACAAAAGTAGCCACCCTCCAGAAGGAAGGACCGTGTCAGCACCAATTCAGAGATGATTTGAAGATCTACAGCTGAGTGATACACAAATAAGATACATTTTTGTTAATAGTTAAGGTACTTGACTGCATTTTTAAGATTTTAGTGTCACTTTGAGCAATCAAACCCTACAACGGTGGACACATCCTGCTGCAGTAGGTGAAATCTTCAGTCACAGAAGAAATGTTATGTAAAAGTCCTAATGAGAGAGAGAGCGAGACCCCATAATTGTAACCATGACAAATGGACAGGTGGCGGAACACTGGACAACCAATTCCATATTTTAACTGCCATCACAAGTAAGGGGAATTGGAACTCTTTATATTGGACATCCAACTCCCAGAAAGTACCTTTATGAATGCTTTAATTAAAAACTAAAATATGGGTTTTATGTGGAATGATTGAGTATTTCAATCTCATGGTATCATTCTTGTGTTTCAGAATATGTGCTCTTTCTTCTCTTTCAGGATTCCAAGGATGAATCAGCTGCCCTCTGGTTGGATGAAATACAGAAAGGAGTTAGTGATTCCAATCAGGACACACAAGAAGCACTGAGAGGTATGTAAAATGAATGCTGCAGAATTCTAAATCTATTATTTCGGTATCATAATGAATAGGAGCCATCCGAGTTTTTTTGTCCAATACAGTGTAGTGGTTTTTCACCCTTCTCCTAAAATGCCCATTGGTTACTACACCATGTATGAAAATTATTATTAGGATGTAATTAAAATAATTTCTATGTCTATTTATTGTGCATCTAAAGGCAAAACTTTTTTGATTTTGGATAAAGTGGGGAGAGGGTAGAGCCCCTGTGAGGTAGTTATTATTA
>NW_017307232.1:183934-189612 GCF_000935625.1 Nanorana parkeri | reverse complement strand
TCAGTTTGTCACTGTTTGGGAGGTTCACTCTTAGTCGTGGTGACAATGGTCACCAGGAAACAAAGTGAGGAAAAATCCAACATGTTGAGTTGCGACCAAAACAGAAGTATAATTCTTCCATTGTAGACATGTGTCCCAATGACCACTATGTAAAGGTGATAAGTAGAGGGAATTCTCACCACTAGGACACAGATGGCAAAAAAAAAAGAAAAAAATTCTGGCAAAGGTTTTTACCATTCTCTGCATAATCCAAAATTAAAAGAAAAGTTTCGGTTTTAGATCTATTTAAAATTGACCTATTCACCACAGGGTCAAACCAGCAAAATGACATACCTGGAAAATAAGAGGCACTGTGCTTACTTTTCCGGTGCCCCATGTGCTGAAAGACTGTCATGATGCTGCTCTCTGGTCCACTGCATGTATTTGACCAGCCAAATGGGTCAAATACCTGTCTCCCCAACTCCTGCTGCACGCATTGGTTCCTCTCGAAGGCTTGTATGCTCACACCAGCTGGAGAAAGAGGTAAGTTTATAATCTTTTATTTTTACAGGTATTGTCTTTTTAACTGTTTTAACCCTGTAGTCACCTGTCTTGGTGAAATAGAAAAGATCAGGGGGTGTTGGCGGGTGGTATATTTATGACAGAAAAGCCCTATTTGCACTCTGTTGCCCTCTTCAGACAGAATCTGAATTGTATGGAAAGTTTGTTGCATCGGTACTCTGACACAAATATACTATGGCGCTAATGCCTTATATCCTTAGTGCCTGATTCTATAGTGTGACTGCAGTAACTGTCATTTTGGTGTCACCCCCTATGAAAAGTCGGGCACTCGGTCACGGACCGAGACACGACAGTGTCAGGAGAGAGGAGGGGACCCGGCGGCATACCTCATCCCTCTGGGTGAACGTCCCCTCCTATCTCTCAATAAGACGACCACGCATGTGCGTGCAACGCCACGCGCATGCACGATTACCTCATCCCGGGGTGTCACCCGGTCTCCGCTCCCGGTGACACCCAGCCTCGGGACGCCTCTGTGTGAGTATACGACTCAAAATAGGGGTTTATTCTGTATGAAATATTTATGTATATCTATAATGTTTAAACTTAACCCTTGCAGTGGGGCTACAAGTGCTTGTTTTTGTCTAGGGCCTAAAATAACAAAAATATATTCACCTGAACTTCAGTCCCACTTGTCTGTTAGACTGGCCTCCTCTCTTCCTATGCTCCTGCTGTGTAAGGATCTGTGACATGATCATTTTAGACATGAGTATTAGACATGAGGTGCAGGGGGACATTTTTATCACCAGAGTGGAGGGAGAGAGGGGCTAGAGGGGACCAGTCTAGTAGGCTTGTGGGACCAAGGTTCCAAACCTGAAAGTGCTTGTGTGCGGAGTCCACAGAAAGCAAACATCTTAAAGTGATACTGTACATTGCTCCTAATTTTAAAACAAAACAAAAAAAACCCCACTGGAATAGGTAAAGGTAAAAAAAACAAAACAAAATTTAAACCGTTAAAATTCAGACCAAAATGTTGTGACTGATGCAAAAAAGAGATGATAGTCTGAATGTAGTTATTTTTTAGACTGGTACGAGCATCTGGATACATAGTACCTGCTTTCTACTTGCGGTTAAGTTAATGAGATTTGTCATATGGTTTTTATTTAGTAAGGTTGCCTGTTTTAACTTTTACATACTGAGGGGATGGTCATTGTACACTAAATATAAGGTGAAATCCACAAGATGACAATGCAGATCTTCTGCACCATTGTCAAGGGTAGTACAAGCTGCAGTTTTCTTCAGCTTGCCAGTTTGTAAAGTAGAATGCTTTTTGCATTTTTGGGGGGAATATTCTAACTTAATTTTTACTCATCGTTGAATCTAGACCTTAGTAAAGTTGATTTAAACATTTTTACCTGCTTCTGTTGTATAGATATTGAGGTAATTCCATTGCTCTTGCTGAGATTGATTGCCAAGTGGCAGAGTCTTCCTAATATAGTTACATGATCAGCCCCAGTGTTGCAATAAACATTTTACTGCCCTGCAGTTCCTTTAGATCTTAAACAACTAGTTTTACCTCCGGTTCTGTTTATACATCTAAGAAAGGATATTTACTGATCAGGTTGGATATCATTATATGTATTTTAAATGCAACCAGTGGCCTGGGAGCAGGAGAGTAAGTGTTAACAGCCAGTTTGGCTCTGCTACAGTGCACATTGTTGACAGGAACATGATGAAAGAAGAGTAAAGCAAGCTAGCAGTGAGATTGCCCCATTAGTGTACTCCTGCTCCTTCCCTGTCTAACCAGCAGGCTGGGTTGTGTGTTGCCATTATAGTGAAGGTCCAGGACCTGGCTATTCTGTCTGCCAGAAACACTGGGATCTCAAGACTAGCCTAATTTAATTAGGCCTCATGCACATGGGCATATTAAGGAGCATATAATGTAAAGTCAGGCTTTTGTCCATGCCGAGAAGCCCAGGTGCTACATACAGCCGCCCATAGATATGAATGGCTATGTGCGGCTGTACGCAGGTATATGTCGGCATTCGCGTCCCTGTGTTGGAGAAATATTTTCATAAGGAATACACAAGTGACGCCATATACCCGCATACAGCTGTGTACAGCCATTCAAGTCTATGGGCAGCCCTATTTTTCACTGGGGCTTCTGAGGCATTGAAAAAAGCCTGAATTTAGGTATGGCCTTTAACATGACCGCATCCATGAGGCCTTACAAATCCTTTGGTCTGTAAAATGGCTAACATATGCCTTACAGCTGTGCACTTAGATGTTTGCCTGGAGTCCAGCTTTAAATGAAGCTGGAGTTTTTCTTCAAGCCTTTGCGTGCTGAAAATGACTCCAGCAATGATGAATGAATTGTCATATTTTTGTAATATATGGGTGACAAAGCAATAATTGTTTCATTATCATATAAAACCTGGAAGTAATTAAATATGCAGGGATCAGAATGGTGAATCAGAGTCAAATATTTGAACTGAGTTTTCTGTTTGGAATTGTTTGGAATAACAATATGCGGAATCTAATGCTGCCTCCTTTTTGTCACACAAGGAGAAATGAGGGGAATTTATCAAAACTGGAACAGACCAAATCCGAAACAGTTGCCCATGGCAACCAACCAACCAACCTCCATCTTTCTTTTTTACATCCTAATTGTACAAACTGAATAGAGCCGGTTGGTTACCATGGGAAGCCGCTTCGGATTTTGTCTGCTCCAGTTTTGATATATTCCCCCAATGTATTTTGACTGCAACTATTTGTATTGTCAGATTGAACTACATTTATTTTTCTGGTTCAGATGAATAGTTTTAAGATATTAGAATTATGTTGCTCATTTTGAACATATTGGCAGTATATGATCATTTGAAAGCTCTTAAAACAATATGAATTTGTGTCTCATATGTTTAGTGGCAGCCGGGGTGTCAGAAATTAACCTGGCTCTGGAAAAAGACGAAGCACCACATACTCTTCAAGCATTGCAGACGTCTAAGGCAGGATTAAAGGGGATCATTCCAGAGTGTGCCGAGGTTTATCACAAAGACCTCTCAGAATCCAAAAAAAATAAGACCAGCGAAGGTAACATAATAACTGCCGGGCTATATGTTGTATGTTAACATTTAATAAATAGGTTTGTCCTCATGCATTAAAATTATCTGTGTGTCTCACATTGTATAATCAATTCATACTGAATGGCTGCAACAAGCATATCAAATACAAACCACATGCTGTATACGGTAATGGGGTTATATTCCAGATTGTGCCTGACCTGAGAAGAATAGACTTTAACATTTGCTTATGTTTTAGTGAGAACACTGTTCGTAGATTAGTCTATATACTTTGCTTTGAGATATAAAAAAAATTAGGTTTGCTTTGTGTTGCTGTGATTGGGTTTGCCTAAATATCAAGTAATAGTTATAAGATCACAGGAGGGATTTAATTCCCAGTTCACATCAAGAATTTTCAGTTAGACAGCTATTGTACTAACATCCCCCGTTTTTAAAGTCATACTTTCACTGTCCTGTTATAGCAGTTGTGAAATGTATTTAAGGGCCTGTGTCGACAGTCTTTTGTTTCTATGGTATTGTATTCCTATACACTGAGTGGCCAGATTATTATGACCACCCCATCAGTACTTCGTTGGGCCTCCTCGTGACTCCACGAGATGTTGAAAGGTGATGCGAGGAATCTGACACTGCACTGTTGCCCTTCTGTTGTCTTGTACCAGTCTTGCCACTCTCCGTTCTGCCCTAACATTGACTAGTTGCTGACGACCACAATTCGCACATTCAGACCCAGATTTTCGGCTGACAATCCAGTTTTTAAACACTTTAACAACAGCTGCTCTTGAACATTTAACAAATTCTGCTGTTTTGCTGATACTCGCTCCGAGCGCCAACAATCATCCCACGTTCAAAGGCCGTTAAATCGCGTTGTTTACCCGTATCTTCAGGGAAAAAAATCACTTCTACTGTCGTGTTAAACAACCTGCTTCCCTATTTATAATGGTCTGGCCCTCTAGCAACTTCAGCGCAAAAGTATAGCTAATGATAGCTAATTTGCCTACAAACGTCAGGTGGTCATAATAATCTGCCCACTCAGTGTATAAGTCTATTGGAGTACAAAACTTGCTTGAAGCAGGTCAAGTGCAATTTAAAAGATGATCAACTGCAGATCAAGTGCACCTGTATTTGAATTCCAAATGACTCAGAAGTATTTTAAACCGATATCAAGCTAATGACGTTAACAGACGCCCAAAGCCTGTCTACAAAGGCCTAAATATGAGTGCACAGTGCAGTAATCACCAGAGTTTAACCACATTGTGCATTGGATTCTGTGGTCTAACAGACCAGACGAGATATTCTTCTCTTCTACTTCAGTGGTCATTACTCATCTATTCCAGTGTAGAGCACTGGAGGATGAGGCAAGAAGCACATTTCCACTATGATTAAAAAAAAAGGTATATTAAGGCATTTCTAAGGGAAAAATCATTGAAAAGTATTCATTATGGTGGTACAAGGCTACAATGAAAAAAAGAAGAGCTGGAGTTCCACTTGAATGGATCTCTAAATTTTTATATGTAAAGGTTAAGTCTGATGTAAGAAGCTGGGGGGTTTTCACCTAAATCTAAGATTCATATCACATTTCTTAGCTGAAGTGTATCCATCTGTTTTACAGATTTCAGAGCTCATTAATGATCTAGAATTTCCTGCAAAACGATTTTTAAATTAAAAAAAAGTTCCCATCAAGAATTCGTCCTGTGGCAGTGTAAGCCAATGCCACGGTGGAGGATGGCGACCTTGGCACCCAGGACTCTCAGCCAAAGGGGCTGAGAGGGTCCAGAAAGTAAAGCAGGTTATAAGGAAGAACCTGGCTTTTCAGGTTATTCCAGGGTTTCCTATTTGTAGCTGGGATCTGGAGCTCTGCAGATTTCGTAGAGCTCTGGGTGGGATGAGATCTCCAGTCCTGGGGCCAGGTGTTGCCAATGACCAGCCTGGGCTAATCAGGTGGCTGAGAGCAGCCTTATCAGGAAGCCAGCCGAGTGCTCAGGGGAGTGTTGGAGTTGTGTGTGTGCAGGGAGCACACGGACACAGACCACCTCGGGTGCATGCTAGACGCACACGGAACAGCCAGGGGTGGCTGGGAGAGGTCAGGAAGGTCGGTGACCC
>NW_017307232.1:169537-182864 GCF_000935625.1 Nanorana parkeri | reverse complement strand
AGATTTCGTAGAGCTCTGGGTGGGATGAGATCTCCAGTCCTGGGGCCAGGTGTTGCCAATGACCAGCCTGGGCTAATCAGGTGGCTGAGAGCAGCCTTATCAGGAAGCCAGCCGAGTGCTCAGGGGAGTGTTGGAGTTGTGTGTGTGCAGGGAGCACACGGACACAGACCACCTCGGGTGCATGCTAGACGCACACGGAACAGCCAGGGGTGGCTGGGAGAGGTCAGGAAGGTCGGTGACCCTAGGACCTGCGGTACAGTCTGCTAAGAGAGCAGAGTGAGGGCTCACGAGGGGTGAGCAGCGTGAGTGTCTTGAAGCTGAGGAAAGCTACAGAGCCATAACAAGGACTGTCTTATGTTGCTGTTTCAAGCTATTTTGTGTTTGCCCTTTAATAAACTGCATTCTACTTGATTTACCTGGACTACAGTGGAGTGTCCTTGTTACAGTCCGTATACCAAGTTTTGAGCGGACATATTCCCTAAGCAAACATACAAAGCTATCATATTTTATTAAATTATAACTAAAGTTCAAAACAAAAAAATGCTAGAAAAATTCCAGGGTATTTTGGCAGAAAAGATGAGCAAAGTCTCTTGTGCCAAAAATGTCTCCCTCTTGCACTTAGCAATTTTTTTATTTTGTATGCATTGCACTCGGTGCATAATAAGTGCAGTGCACACTCTGTACTTAGGGAATGGTGCCTGGTGCTGGGCATAAATGCATATCAAGGCAAGGGGCAACCCACAATGCAAATATACACTATATCAAAATGAAAAGCATTTAGGTGATTTGCATTCAAAGTCTTGACCAGTCTGGGATCTGCAGGTGACGCCTGTAAAATTGGGGGACATGGGACTAGCTCCCTTGTGGTAGCAGGTATCTTTTAGCCTCACACATCTTAGTGACAAAGTTAAACTTTTTTTTCCCCCTTCCCAATCCTACTGTAGGGACTTACCTTAAAGGATGTCTCTTAGGCCTCATTCACATGAGAAACAGCCGGCACGCACAGCTCCGTGCTGCGTGCACGGCCGTATCTGTCAGCTCCCAAGTAAGTGGCCGTATGCCGCCCTATGCTCACCCACCCTGCACATCTGTGCGGGTACTCGTACGCTGACAGGATGGATCCTGTCTGCTTCCAAGACGGGACACCTGTACCCATACGGACCTGCACTTGGGGTGAGCGTAGGGCGGCGTATGGTCATGTACTCCCATAGAGAAGGACAGGGGCTGCGTACTAATCACACGCAGCACCTGTCCTTCCTGGGAGCTGCCCAATACGGCCGTGCACGTTTACCCAAATAGAGCTTTCTTTTGGTGCTATTTGATCGCTGCTGGTTTTTATTACATTTTTTTATATAAATGAAAAAAGACAAAAAATTGTGGAAATAAATATTTTCAACTTTTTGTTATACAAAATATCAAATAAAATTAAATTTCTTCCTAAAATTAGGCCAAAATGTATTCTGCTAAATATTTTTGGTTAAAAAAAAATCCCAATAAGTGTATACTAAGTGGTTTGTGTGAATTGGTACCAATTATAAGTCTTTTGAAAACATGGTTTTTATCCATATGGTGTCGAACAACAAAATCGGTATTGCTCTGGGTAAAGGATTGGTTTAGGAATGATATGGCCGGTATATTTTTTTCAAACCTTGGTGTGTCTGCTACATAAAGTCTTACAATTTGAGGAAGCTGAACCCCCCCCCAGGAAAAAAAATTATCTACGGCCCTGCTAGACGCTGTAAAAGTTTTAATTTAGTAGCAAAATTCATCAATCTCATTTGGTACAGACAGCAGTAACCTGTTCTGCATACACACTGACAAAGCATTAACCCCTCCAGAAACACCTACATTCTATGACATTTTTCATTTTATATAGAGGTTTTAAATCCATTTGAAGTTGAACACCGTATCCTCAAAGTGTATGCTTTATAACTGATTTTTGTTTTGAAATGCCTTAAAATAAAAAATTTTCTTAGCGGAGTTGTAGTTCCTGCCCTCACACTCTGGCGCTTTATGCTGGCATAGGTAATAACCCTCATCACAAGTGCTCATAGAGGCTTTTAGTGCTCAGGGCTGTGTCTGACCAAGTCTGTTAGATTACTGAATACACTTTACAGAGTGGTCAAACTCTTGCTTCTTAAATAGACATACTATGCAACTGTTACAACAGAGTGGTGAAGGTAAGACTATGAAAGAGGTTCTTAGTACAATGTCAATCTATTTGTGTGAATTCTATTGGGCTTTAACTGCAAATGAGACCTAAACTTGAAGACCACCCCTCACTGGAATTAATACATGTATTGTTACCACAGCAGCAGAGGAGAGTTCATGGCTGAAGATAAAACTGAAGGATCAATATGACTACTATTATAATATTGAAACTAATGAAGGCCGCTGGACTCCACCAGAGGGGATCACACCAAAGACTTCATGGCTTACCCGCGAAGAGATCCAGGTACCTTTTTTTTATACCTTTTCTGTACGCCTATCGTACGCCTATCGTAGATGTTATCCAAGAGAGTTAAAAAGTGGCACTTTATGTACATGAAAATCTAATTCCGGGCTCCCACAGATTAACCAAATGAATTGCATTCAAGTGTATTTAAAATTGCAATTCCTTGTTACTCAAGTTGCAGGCTATTTTGTGCTTTAGTTAAAATGCATTATTTGTATTGAATGCACTTTGTAGGAGCAAGCTATAACTGAACTGTCCTTTTGGAGACCTTACCAGTCCACTTTCCTGTTCCAATCTTCATTGCAGAGCTTAGGGTCCACCTCCCACTGTGCCTACTTCTAGAGCATAGGTTCCTGGTCCATCGTCACTGACTAGTGAATGGACCAGTAGGATATGGCACATTATATTGATGATGAGGCATAAGGCCACCACACTTGAGCCTGATGTACAGAACAAGGGAGGTCACACGGGCAGATAGGGGAAGTGTACTGGTGGGGTATACTCGCAAAACAATCCTGGTCACACACCGCAAGCTTCGCTGAAAAGTTTATTGCATCACACAGGTACACATCCTCCTGTAGTGGATGCTCTTCAATCTGACCTATTTAAGCCAATAATGGGCTAATTCATAGAGAACTTGGCTGGTGTACACCCGCCATTCTCTCTGGTGCTGCTGTGAAGGAGCAGTGATATTGAGCTATGGAAGTTACTGGTGGGGTATGACCCATGCTACTTCCTGCACCTGTCTTCATCATAAAGGTGAATGCCAATTGTTATGGGTCCACTAATTGGCTTCAATTATGTAAGCTTTGGTGTGCAAAGATGTAGCTAAAACACCAGGCTGTATCCTTAGCAAACATGTGTGCCCTGCCGGGTCTCATTGAAGTTCTAAAAAGTCAGAGGCGCAGGGGCCACTATGGAGCATAAACAGAGTAAACAATGTAGCATACTATATTTCATTTTCAGGTCTGGTAACCTTCTGTAAATGATACAACGTGTTACCCGCACATAGAAGGGTTGTATTTACCATGAGCTAAGCACTATTAGAGGAATTTATCAAAACTGGAGCAGACAAAATCTGGAGCAGTTGCCCATGGCAACCAATCAGCTTCTCTCTTCAGTTTGTTCATTCAAGATTTGAAAATGAAAGCGAGAAGCTGATTGGTTGCCATGCACAACTGCTCCAGATTTTGTCTGCTCCAGTTTTGGACAAATTCCTCTCTATATTTCTCCTTCAGTTTAAGCCTGTCACAAGGCAAATTGCCTTTCTGTAGTCACCGCCCTGTGTTTGTGGTTGAATGTCGTTTTTGAGATGCTGGGGATCTGGAATATGACTCGCCTACACAGAATGTTATCTCAGGAAGTCTGATCTCAGATACAGCAGATTCATGATATGTGTAAATGGAGATTATATCATTTCCAGCTGCTTCTCATTTCATATGGAAATATATTTACCAAACTTCTTGTAAAAAAACATACAGTGGACATTTGAGTGCCTCATATATACACTTCATGCATTGCTTCACAGCAGCTAATCGGGTTCAAGCAGCCTATTTACAACAGATGCTTTTTTTTTCAGTGCATCCCCAACCCAAAGACGAGGCAATTTCCCTTGTTTTCAATTGGCTCAGTTTACACTACTGCGTTTCGGGGGTGAGCTGAAAAAAGTATGCCATGCAGTACTTTTTTTAAAGTGCAGCATGGTGTGCAATAGCAGTGCCGGATGCAAGACAAGGTCATTTGCCTTCTCATGGGTGGTGACCGATCACACCACTGTGTTCCGGTAATGTGTGCTTAAAAAAAGTTTGCTAAGCGCACCGTTGTCAGGGGGCACAGTGCTGGGCATAGTCAGGGGGCACAGTGCTGGGCATAGTCGGGGGGCACAGTGCTGGGCATAGTCGGGGGGCACAGTGCTGGGTATAGTCGGGGGGTACAGTGGGGGGTGAAATAGATTGGGGTACGGTAAAGTAAGGGAATTAATCTTTTACAGTCAATAGAGGGTGTGATGAGAGTAGATGGCAAAAAGGCAGTGAAGATGTGACTGTCGCAAGCAGATGGGATCGCTGTGCACACACACAGTCGTCTCTCCTACACACAGGCACATTCCTCATGATAAACGGCAGTGCCTGTGTCCCCGGTCTCTCCTCCGACTCCCGGCCGAGCCTATTTGCAGGGGCAGACCTGGAGCAGAACTCCACACGTCCCTATGTTAACTGGCCCTGGACCGGGCCCCATAGCGACCGTGTGGGTCGCTATGGCGGTAGTTACGCCATTGGTCTGATGTCTCTTTCGCACTCATACAGAAGCAGACATTAAGACACCAGTGCTAATTTTGTGGATAAGCTAGTAGTTGACCTACCAGTATGTTTTTGTATTGTATCAGGAAAACTTCAGCACCTGTAAGAAACCAGCATAACATGAGAACATACAAGCTGCATTCAGATAGTATACAAGTTAGAAATGATCAAGGATGCAGAAGTACACAGTTACAATACTAAGGACTAAAGCTGGCCATACACCTATAGATTATCTGCAGACTTTCTATGGTCAGATGGAAGAAGTGCAACAGATTCCTCCATCTACGCTAAACTGTGTGGATGGAGGAATCTCCCACTGGGCCAAGCTTCAGTATCTTGCTAGTCGACCCGCTGGTTCTCAAAATACCTGAACAATGCCTGCCTGCATCCAATCAGATTGTTCAGGTATTTTGAGAGCCAGCGGGGCCGACTAACAAGATACTGAAGCTTGGCCCAGTTGAAGATTCCTCCATCCACACAGTGTAGCGTAGATGGAGGAATCTGTTGCCCTTTTTCCATCTGACCATAGAAAATCTGCAGATAATCTATAGGTGTATGGCTTTAGCTTTAGCCACAGTGATTCTCGCAAATAACAAAGGTCAGATGGAATCTAGTTGTGTCAATCTGGTGATACTGCAGACTCCATACTGCCTCTCACATGCATGACGATGTATGAAATGCCGGCATGTAACTGAAGCCAAAACCTTTTTCATTTTGGATAGCGGAGAGGGTTTAAAACACCTGTCAGGTTTATATTGCGGTGTCCCTGTTGGTGAGATTGACCTTCTCTATTTGTCGTGAAAGAAAATACCACATTTTGGGTCGTCACCAGAACAGGAATATATGGGAAATTTTCCAATGGGGACACTAGTTCTGGTGGCCCTGCTGACCGCCTGGGATTTTTTTAAATTTGGAGGAAGTTCCTCTCATTTCCTTCCTGTTGTGGCAATCAAACAAGAAGTGAAATCTCCCCAATGGAACACAGTTGGCAAAAAATGCTAACGGGGGTTATATACCTCCCTTACCTCTTTACAAAACTAAAAAAAGGTTTTGGCTGCAGTTCTACTTTAAGAAGTTTTTTTTGGGGGGGGAGGTTGAAAACCACCAATCAGATTCAGATCTATCTTTAAATGTGAATTATGATGTAAGAAAAAAACATCTTCATAGTGTTGCATTGATTTGTAACTTCCATTACCGCAAGTACAGTACATATAAATTCTTCATGTTCTCCTGGGATCTGGTGACGAATGAGAAGTGGAACCACCTACACTGCTCCTTCAAGCCAGCTGTGGCCCATCACACTCTCCTTCCTAACCCCACTTTAATTCTCTCCTTAGCGCTATTCATTTTCTATTACTGCAGAATCTGCATGGACAAAAAATGTTTGGATTTAAAAAACAGTGTAATGTTCCAAATAATGTATCATTTATGGCTACACCATCACCCCACAAATGACTAATGTCACGATTTATACAGCATCTGTAAGTCATCAAGTCTTCAAGGACAAGGAGTGCTCATGACTGCTCATGTGTTTACTTTGTGCAGTGTTTGCCATTTTCAGTACACTTTGAGCAGTTTACTCTTAAGTCACTAATAGCAAATAAAAGTATAGCTCAAATGTAATTTTAGGTTGTGATGACATTTACTTCATCTGCCCACAGCCTGTTTCTCACATAAGTTTGTGCTCTGTCACTGCATCATGTCCCCGATTCATGCGTTGAGTATAGCGTCACGGCATATCCGGTAACAAATATATATTTGTTTTCTTCTTTTTTAGGCCATCGTGGGAAAGATCACAGCTGATTACAACCGGGAACAGCTGTGGATGGCAAATGAGCATCTGATTACTCTGCTGCAAGCACGGATAAGAGGCTACCTGGCCAGAAAGACATTTCAAGAGAGGAAGGCCTTCCTCCACCAGCAAGAGCCATATGCTGTTAAAATACAGGTATCACTAAAAGTAGTAGTGTACAGTAGTTCAAGTGAAAGTTGTCTGTTTTCTAGTATATAAAAAAAAAAGCCTGCTAGTGTCTCCATGTTATCTGTGCAAACAAAGAATTGGCTTTAACACTTATGCAGGTTTAGGCTTATGCAGGTTTAGGCTGCCAACATGGCATGCCTAAACCAGAATTCTAAATTGTTTGCATATGGTTGTACGATGACTACATGGACAGATGTGGACATGTCCTGATATAGATCGATGGGAACATTCATGTTTTCCGCACACAGCGCTAATGTTTATGTAGTGCAGTACTTATGAAATCAAATGAGTCTAAGTCTAGCACAGGTATAACTATTTCTGGTCGGATAATCGTGCCCATGTGTGGAGAACTTTCTCTGCAAAAAGAGCTGCCGATTGGGTTTATAAATATCTGGAATGTCAAAGGGTACATGCTTGTCTGCATTTAGCATTTTTTTATGACCATTTCTATACCAATGTCTTAACAATAGATCTTTGGATTAAAGTGTTGCCTTAACTTAGTAAAAAAAAAAGTCAGTGAAAAGGGCCCCCTGATGGTGCTGCCATTTTTTTTTTATAGCTAAAACAACTATTGGTCAAATAGATAGTCTTCATGTGAGTCCATGAAGATAAAATACTGCCAGTAATTAAAAACAACAGATATGGACATCACAATTGTTGTATTAATGAGCATCCTAGAACAGGTTCTGCTATTAGATCTGTAACCTATCATAAGGTTCTTTCTGTAGCCACAACAATGAGGACTATGGGGTCTGAAGTCCTATAAACCTGCCACTTCCACTATAGGGAAAAAGCCTGCCCAGTTCAGTTGTTTTGTATCAATGCTTGCAATCACAGACGTACTGTGTGTACACTGAGAAATTCCTATTTCTCCTATGGTGTCCACCAGTAAGATAACACTTAAAAAAAACAAAAAACCTTTTCACTACTGCAGATGATAGAAGCCAAGTATGGTAGATTTATCCCTTGATATTTTCTATAAAAGAAGCATAGAATATAATGACAGATGTAAAATCCCTCATCCATGCTCCCATCAATAACCCACCTCTCACAGGTGTTGTACAGTGGTGTCACGCTCAAGTATCCTTCCATATTTACTATTCTTTTAAGACCGCTTTTCCCAACCTTTTTTCAGTCACGGCACCCATTAAAAGTTTGCAAAATCTTGAGGGACCCCATCTAATATGTCATAGATGTTATGACATATTAGATGGGGTAATAACAGCAAAAACACCCAAAAAAGTGGGTTTCCCCTTTTACATTGAAGTGCCCCCTTCAAATCAAGATTCCCCCTTCACATCAGAGTCACCCTTTGCATTAGTAGCCCCCCTTCACATTAGTAGCCTCCCTTCACAACAAGATCCCCCCTTTCATATCAGAGCCCTCTCCTTCACACCAGAGTTCCCCTTTTACTTCAGAAGCACCCTTCACATCAGTCTTCATTCCCCTTTCACATCACAGTCCCCCTAGCACAAAATTTTGAGGCACCCCTGAGAAAGCCAGAAGGCAACCCATTTATTGTCCATACCCTCTAAATATATCTTAATGCTTTCCAAGCAATACCTTAATTTATAATATAAACAAATTCCATGTATTTTGTGTAAAATCTCTATTATTATTACTAAACTGTCAAGCTGGCATACTGCGTTTCATTTGAGTACCTCTAGAACCAGACATACCTCTGACAGTATGTGTACCACATAACATTATTAAGTTTATCTTGGGTACCAAACTGTCCTAAACATTATGAAGAATTGTACTATTACTCTTACAAAACTAGATTATTTAAAGATTAAACCAATCCAGGAACAGGGGAGAAATGGGAAGGAAGCCGGTTTCCAAATTTATGTTTGATGGTAATAACACAATTCTGTACTAATATAAACATGTAGAATTATGTCTAATGTCAATGTGTTATCGTTCACTGTATTTTCTTAACAAATAGGCTACTTGGAAAGGATATAAACAGAGGAAATCCTATACTGACAGACTGAAACTACTGCAAGGAAACATAATAGGCATTGTCAAGGTATTCAGTTTCAGCCATATATAATGCTACTGATTTTAACATTCTTATACGTCATAGTTGGTTTTAGTCTGAAAAGTTAGTCAAATATTTGGACAAGTTTTCATCAAGTTTTTTTGTGTTGTATGATAAAATATATTTGTCTTTAGCCTGACATGCAATATATGACCAAAAATCTAAACATTACACATTTTATGAGCTTGTTTTAACATCCCATTCCAAAACCATGGGCATTAAAATAGATTTGCCCCACTCCAAAACCCCCGTCCCTCCCCATTTGTAACTGCAACAACCTTCACTCTTCTGGAAAGGCTTTCCACAAGTTTTTGGAATATGTGCCTATTCAGCCAAAAGAGCATTTGAGGACAGGTACTGATGTTGGACAAGGAGACCTAGTTCATATTTGACGTTCCTGTTCACCTTAAAGTTGTTCAATATGGTAGCAGTCAGCGCTCTTTGTAGGCCACTCGATTTCCTCCACACCAAACTCATCAAACCATGTCCTTATAGACCTGGCTTTCTGCACAGTGGCACAGTCCATCTGGGACAGGAAAGGGCCTTCCCCAAATGGTTTCCACAAGGTTGGAAGCACACAATTGTCTAAAATGTCTTTGCACCGTATGCTGTAGCATTAACACTACCCTTCCCTGCAAACACCCGAACCCAAGAAGTTTGAGGGTTGTCTATACACCATAGAGAAGTGTGCATGTCCTTTCTTCACTAGTGATCTTCATAACAGGAGATATGGCTCATTTTATTTTATTAGTATTGGTCTTGGCCTCTCTGTGGTGCACTGCATGGTGGTCCTGAATGTCATGTAAGCATAACCATGTGTGCCAAAAGCAGAAGTAGGCAGAGACTCATACCCTCCTTATATATGGACTTGCATGTGTTTTTTCGGTTCTCTCAGTTGGCAGATCATTGCAGGCATTACATTGTCATCTAATCTCTATGGCCAGTTTTTTGGAGTTGATGACATGCCGGCAGCTGAGAGATTAATTATCAAATGACTTGTATTTTTTAGTCAAGTACCAGTGTGCCATTATCCTCTTTATGTCATGACATTTACTTCAGTTATGTCTGTGAACAGAGTGGAGTGTAACTGTGACACTGTGCTGGAGAGACAATTACAGTGAGAGAGTGTTTGAAGATGGTGGGGTCAGCAGGATAAGCAGTCATTTAAAAAAAATTTAAAAAAAATTGAAAGGGGGTCAGCATAAGTAGCCTCTTTATTTCCATCATGATGTGGTTCCATTATAGAAAATAATTGCAAAATCCCTTCAACTAATAATTTTTTTTTATTTATGGACTAATTTTTCCTATACATCCGTTAAGTTGACCTTTGTCTGTACAAGTGATTCTGATGTGTAGTTTAGAATATTTACCACCCAGTAATTGAATACCCTCTACTTTGGTCTGTTTAAGATTCAATCATGGTTCCGTATGCTAAAAGCAAAGAGAGAATACCAGAAGAGGATCCAGTACTTTAAAGATCATGTGAGTTCTCCTTCTATAAATATCAGTGGAATTATTTTGCCTTGTAGGACACACCATAAAACTGCCTTCCTTTATCACACAGGAGAAGGAAATAATAAAAATACAAGCATTTCTGAAGGCAAACAAAGCCAGAGATGACTACAGGACATTAAGTAAGTGTTCAGGGAGAATTTCAATGTTGCAAAATGATATATTTACATTTAATAAATAACTGAGCAAGAACTAAACAGAATTGTGCAAGGTATTACTTGTCTCTCTCTCTCTGCGCCATATTGGCTGAACCACCCAGTGCTATCATACTATGTGATGAATGCATAGATGTGTCCACCCAAGATAAACAAATTCCATCCAGCAAATTACACTCTTACACAATGTGTGAATCTTGGGTGAAAACGTAAATAGACCCCTATAGGTTTAGTTGTGCCCACACACATTTTATTAAGCTGATCATCTAAAGATCAAACCATGCATGGGGATTTTTCATCACCTTCAACTTTGGCTAAATTGCAAAGAAAGTGGTGTTACGGGCTCGTTCCCTTCAGCAAGCCTGGCTCAAAGCATGGCTGCTGGTGTGCAATGACCGGTACAGTACTGATGCACCAATTACAGCGCATCACACAGTTTAACTTTTTTTTGTTAGAACGTTACTGAAATTACATGAGTTGTGATAGTACTGCATTGCACCATGCTGCACTGAAAAAAGTACAACATGCTGCACTGAAAAAAGTACAACATGCTGCACTTTTTTCAGCTGTGTGACACAAGGCAAATTGCCTTCTTTTGCGTTAAGGCTACGCTGGAAAAAGCGGCCATCGCAGCCCCAACGCTTCTGCTGTGAACGGGCCCTAATAGTTTGAACATTTTCATTAGAGTTTGATAGGGTTGTAATGCATGCTGTATAATTGAAACACGTTTTTCTTTTGTTCTATTCTTTCTTTTATGCAATTAAGATTAATAATGAAAGCAATAGTCTAACAATAAGCTAAGAAGCTGGGTCAGGGCCTGTAAACAAGAAAATTTTATTTGTAGAGGCGCCAGTGATGTAATTCCAGGCCTAATCTTGTTGTATAATTTTACAAGGAACATTTATTATCTATAACCAGATCCTCTGCAACATATGTGTAGATCTATAATCGGATGAAATCGGTTCCTGTTCTTATTCTTTTCACGTCTCCTTGCAGTTTGCTCAGAAAACCCCCCTCTTAATGTGGTGAGAAAGTTCGTCCATCTCCTGGACCAGAGTGACTTGGACTTTCAGGAGGAGCTGGAGGTGACCAGGTTAAGGGAAGAAGTAGTGACAAAAATTAGGTCAAACCAGCAGCTGGAGAAGGATCTCAACCTCATGGATATCAAAATCGGCTTGCTGGTGAAGAACAGGATCACTTTACAGGTCAGCATTCCTGTATGTATTTTTGGCATGCATTAAACACAGGATGGCGTTCCTGAGGAGCGCGGGAAGTAGGGTGGACATGATTGCCTTTCCTTAGTAGCACAACTTTATAAATGCCAAAGTTCCACAAGTTCAAAGAAGTGTATGCAGGTGCCTCAACAGAGAAGGTGAAGAAAGGTTGGGTAGTTAAAGAAGAACTCCAGGTAACTTTAACACTAAACCTTAGGCACAAAAGGTTTCATTTGTATATACTCCTCAATAGCCACCAAGTATAAAAATTCACTTTGTGTGCACCACACACTTTGTGTGCTTTTGAAAACCCAGATGTTGCCTTGTAGAAGTAGCTTTGATATCATCGCTGTTCTGTACATAGCCTTTGCAGAGAGCAGAGCTGTGGAAAGGACCCCGCAGGTCCTCCGACTTAAGGTTGCTTGCAGAAAACTACAGTAGAGGGCAGATACAAGACCAGTCATCCTGCACAGGAGAGAGCAGCAGTGACTGGTCTTTACTACAGGAAGCTCCTGTATAGAGGTTAAGTTTTACACTGGATTACTGCACAGACCTGGAAGAAATACACAAAGGACACCAATATTTAAGTAAGAATACACATAACTCTTGTATGTAGACAATATTTGCTTATCCTTGAGTTCAGCTTCAATGTACGGTGCCCTCCTTAGTAAGTGTAATATGCAGTTTACATTTGCCTCATTGGTGTTCTTTGGTAGATATCACCCTGCAGAAACCGGACTGTAGTGTTCTTATTGGTCCAGCCAACCTTATAATGGTCCTAATGCTCCCCCTGCAGAGAAGCCAACTACAGCTTTATAAAGAGCGGTAGGAGTACCAGAGACAGCCAGGTCTTTGCAGCCAGAGACACCACAGAATAAACCGAATATTACTCTTACCTCTGAGAATACAATATATTATACCTTCCCCGACTTCTCCTTTTAGGAAATATTGCGTTATGTTTCAAGAATGTTTTAAAGGCATCATAAAACTTCACATACCCAAGACCTGTTCAGACCAGTTCAGCCATCTTGCTAAGTACACTGGCCGCAGTACAGCTGAAACTGTTCTGTAGGCGGTTGTGATTGTAGAATTTCCAGAGAAGATTGTAGGTGAGATAAGTGAGAAGCTGGTTTCTGTTTATCGGAAGGGTGTGGTAATGAAAATCACTGTTTTAATGCATACAGGACCAGAGGCAGCTCTAGACTTTGCAAGGCCTTAGGTGAAACTTAAACATGAGGCCCCACTCACAACCATGAAGGAAAATTGATGGCGGTATGGGGTTTTAGGAGGCTGCTTTTTATTTATGTTTTAATTTTAGTTTAACTTTATTTTAAATTTTTTTTTTTTGCATTTTTTTTTTTTTGATTGACAGCAGGCAGTGGGCGGGTGCAATAGCCAGTCTGTTATTGGCTACTGAAATTTAAAAGAGCCAATAACAGGCTGGCTATTGCTGCTGGAATGGGGACGATCGCGGCTGACAGCAGAAGCGCGGAGGGGTGAGTAGACGGCACAGGGGACGAAACTCACAGACTGTCAGAGGTTTCTCCTTACAGTCTGTAACCGGCTGTCTGTCCCTCTGATACAGATCACTGCAACCCATTACAGTCTGTAAGGAGAAATCTCTGACAGTCTGTGAGTCTGCAGTTGTCTGGGGGGACGGTGCTACCATTTC
>NW_017307232.1:165684-169412 GCF_000935625.1 Nanorana parkeri | reverse complement strand
CCCCCCCCCAACAGCGTCCTTCGGAGGTGATAGTTTTCCTTAATGCTGCGGTGCACAGACAGTATTAGGAGCCCTGTCACATTCAAGCGTGCATTGCAGCCGCCGAATATCTCATGATGACGTTAAGGTCCCCTGTAATGTGTGAGGAAAATTAGGCAGCCGCGAGGCCCTTGTAAGCATGAGGCCTTAGGCGACTGCCTAATTGGAGAGCTGCCTCTGTACAGGACATTGTCCAAGCCTCTATTTCTTTACACTATGTTCCTTCCTTCATGGTGCGGAAGAGGCTAAAGAATAAGTCACAGGCCAGATTATTGTCATTTTAAAGAAGGAGGAACTTGTCAGCACAGAAGAGTTTGAGCTGCCATTGCTGATTTTGTTTTTGAAGGGTTATATAGCGCGTTCATCTTCAGTGGCACTATAAAAATAATAAACGTAACAAAGGGAGATTGTAGAGGTAATACAGCCCATATACAATAGGGAGGTGGTCCTTGCTTAGATTATCAGTCGCAGGCCTCTGCATGTGTTATCAGGTGTCCTTACTTTTTTGGGTCAGGGATTCGGCACTAAGGTAAAAATGAGGATGAATGCCCATAACATGCACCTTCATAAACAAATAGCAATAGCAGTTACCATGTTTATGCCCTGACTAGATCCTTTAATTGCATGTCCATCTTAAAGGTTTTCTTCTTGTGTGGTTCTTACTGCTCACGGGGGCTCCGTTATGGAGACTTCTCACTTACTTTCTGAGTGGTAACAGTCAAAGTGGGGTAATCTCCAATGGCACAACAGACAATAGACCTCTTATGAAGGCAATATGGGGGACTGTCATTGTAGACCTCCTGCATACAAAAGCTAGTGGACTCATTGATGTGTTTATCCATCATCATCTTTAGTCATTTACCTGGATGGGATGGAAGGAATCACGGCCGCGCCGGCAAAACGGCAGGAAAATGTCACTTTCTGCATTTAGCCGTTTAGCCATTTAGCCATTTATGCTGCACCCCCGGTTGTTACGCCACTGGTATGCAGCTCAGGAAAGTCAGAGAAAAGTTTAAGTCCATATCTGCATAATTGTTTAAGGTCAGTAACGTAAAGTAATGAAGCCAGAGGTTAAGCATTACAGCCAGGCAATTAGTATTTTCAGACAGCAAGGCTGGTATGGTCAGCTGTGCTCCTCTCATGGCAGGTCTCCATTTAAGCAAACTTCATTGAGGTTACAATAGATATGTGAAATCTGACATAGTAATATAAGCATCCAGACTTTCGATAGAAACCCAGAGACTGTAAGAGTGACACCGGAAGTGATGCAATACACCACTTCCGGGTCCAGTGATCTGAGGAGAGATCAGCGGCTGGAAGCCTCTGAATCTCTCTCCGATCATTGCGGGGAGACCCATCGAGCCTCTCCCGGGCGCTGCAAGGCAGAAGGGAGGGCACGGCAGGGGGGAGGGCGCCGCATGGGACAAATGATCCAGTGGCTGTACAGATGTTGGATCGCTTGTACATTAACATTGACCCAGTCGTCTAGCCATCACAATGTGGCTCTTGTCAAAGTTGTTCAAATCCTTACGCTTGCCCATTTTTTCTGCTTCAACACATCAACTTCAGGGACAAAATGTTCACTTGCTGCCTAATATATCCCCCCACATCCAGGTGCCATTGTAGAGCGGGAATCAATGTTAGTCACTTCACCTCTCAGTGGTCATAATGTTGTGACTGATCGTTGTATAATTCCCATGTAAATCTGATCTCGGACTGGAAGAGGGAGAAGCAGCACAAGTTGTTAGGTGGAGGCCAGAACATTAAGAACATAAATGAAAGTGTAAGAAAAGGTTTGAGAAAGGAAATGTGTCACTTGCTGTAAACCATTCAGGTCACGGGGAAAAACCACAATTCATTTGGATCACAGGATATTGTTTTACATGTTTGTGTATTCCTGTGCAGGATGTTGTGTCTCACAGCAAGAAACTGAACAAGAAGAGCAAAGACCAAGTGGAAGAGATGCTGACTGTGGATAAACGAGGCATTAAAGGGCTGAGTAAGGAGAAGCGGAAAAAGCTGGAAGCCTACCAACATCTCTTCTATCTCCTGCAGGTATGTATATACTTTACTAAAGGGGATTTCCAGTTTTAAGTGCATTTAAATCCCAAACATTTTTTGAATATAGAATGGTTAAAACCCCTATCAGGCTTTTATGACCGCCAGGGACTATATTCACTCTGTTTATCCTTGTGAACATTGCCAGAGAGTGATGGGAAGTTGACACCTTTTCCTGTAAGATAGGAATCCCCCTCACTTTGGTGTGAACTTCTCTTTTGATCAAGACAGGAAGTGAAGGGACATTTCCTCAAAGGAACACAGGCAGCAAACTGACAGGTTTAAACCCTTCCCTGCGCCATCCAAAAACAAAAACAAAAAACATACACTTAAAAAAAAAAAAAAGATAGCAAAAGCCCTTTACTGTGTGTGATTTGTCCATCAAAAGCACCCCCTTCCATTCAAACCTTGTCAGTCTTCAGAGAGGCAGCTGTTTGGTGACTTCAGTCACATTTCTTATTCATTACAAGAATCAAGCTGATGAAAAAAACCTTGGAAAACGTTATTTATAGAAGAACTCTATTTAAGGGCTCCTGTTTGTCCAGCCAGCCCACATTATTACTATCCCATAGCTTCTGTAATGATAGCCAATAAATATTAAATTTGCCTATTTATGACACAGGTGGCCAGTCTGCAAAAGCTGCCATTTTTCAGTATAGATCGGCCCCATAGTTGGGGTAAAACCACTTTTTATAGTAGCATGGAGGGTCCATCACAGGCTCATTCTGCAAATGCTAGGTGCTGGTCTGTCATGCCTCAGACTTCACTACTGCAAGTCACAGACCTAGAACAAATATGCAGCTAGGGAGTTCTGACATCTTACATTCTTGTGACATACTTGTTCTAGGTCAGTAACTCGAAAGTTACGGAGGCAAGAAGCACAGCAGCCAGGCAAGCAGCTTTTTTTTTTTAGAGCAATAGTACCCCCTGTGTTTTTCTTGGGGAAGGTTTAGTTTAAAGGGAAAGTGTATTCTGCTTAAGTGGATATTTTGGGTTACTATTGCAGCATTTTCCTTTTTAAAGTAATGTTTTTTTAATGTGACTTTCACATTTTTATCGGCTTGCTGTTTAATATATTGGTGGTTTTATCAAATTGAGAGATTTGTAGATTAGCCACTAGAAGGAGCACTCAGTGACTAAAGTGCTATTACTCTACTGTATCTTTCTCTTAATAACTGAGATAGGATATTAGCCACACAGTGATTGGGTGGCTTTCAATAAGTCAACCTCAAGCTATTTCATGGTTACAGTGTAATATTGCAAAGCAGAATATGTAATATGCAATTGTGGCTGTCCATAACTACATATAGAATTAAGATTTATACATAGAAACAAAGCATGTAAAACATTAACACATATTGATAATGTAAAGCTGATCTTTCACTTTTATGTAAAAGAAACTTTAAAAGGACTGCACCTTTTCTTTAAAAACTGTTAAAAAGTAACTATATTCAACTTTTACCTATTTTAAAATAAAATCCCAAAGTCAAATGTTTGGGCATTTTTAGAAGATGGAATGTGTGCACCAAGGCAGGCTTTTTCAACAGTGAAGAGCTCTTAGTATTAGTGGTGTTCCCATATTTGGTGCTGAACTCTCGTTTATGCAAACGGAAGCAATTTATTTTCTGCTG
>NW_017307232.1:161217-165633 GCF_000935625.1 Nanorana parkeri | reverse complement strand
TGGATGTCTGCTGCCATTGTTTAGCATGTTTGTTCCTATGAAATAAATCCAAGATTTATTTGGAAGAAACAGAGGACATTTGTGTTAGACCTCTTTTAAATGGATATTAATTTCTTTAAAATGGAACGTTTGTAGCAGATAAATCAAAACTTTAATTATTTGGTTCTAAGGTATCTTTGTAAGCATATCTTCACTTTACATACATACAATGTGTCTGGTGCCAGTATTTGTAAAGATAATGTAGTCTGTGCCATAGTAACCAACTGAACATCTGAGGGTGTTTTCATAACCAATTAACAGAGCCATTTGCCCTACGAATCTTTCTGACCGTTCATTCTGTGCAAATATATGCAAAAACAAAAGTTTTTAGATATCTTTTCTTTGCAGGTCGATTGGATGTAATGTAATACTGCATTTGACAACTAGACGGCACAAATGAGCATTGGAAATAAGTATTTATTTCCTGTGCTTCTCAGCTCTATCTAATGGTCATAATGCTGTGTTGCATTACATACATTCAACCTGAAAAGAAAAGGTCTAAAAACTTTTTCATTTTTTTATATGTTTGCAAAGAAAAAAATGTTCAGAATGTTCGTAGGGTGAATGGCTCTACAAATTGTTTGTGTGAGTCATTTTGTGTGTTCAGGCTAGTAAAAGCGAATCAGTGATTGCTGCTTGTGATTTGTGATTTGTGATGCGCTGCACACTTGTGACATACAGCAAACCCTTCAAATAATCCTCTCACCCCCCTTCAGCCAGTATCCAGTTTAAGGCCTGGTTCACACCTAGGCGTATTGCATATGCGCGTCTGTCGCGCGTTTTTTTACCGCGATTCGCGGTAAAAAAATCGCCTGACAAACGCGCGTTTCCGAGGGCTACTTGGCTGTATCCCAATGGAAACGCGCAACAAAAACGGCCCAAAGTAGTACATGTATCTTTTCAGGCGTGGGCCGTTTTGTAGCGAGTTAGGGACTGGCTGAAATACGCCAAGGTGTGAACCAGACCCATTGAATACAATGGGATTTAGATGTTTGAGTGTTTTGTAGAGCGTTCGTCGAGCGCGCTACAAAACGTTCAGGTGTGAACGAGGGCTTAGGGAGTCTCTTGTATATCAGTATGTCTTATGATGCTTATAAATCAAACAGCGCCGTCTCCCAGTGTTTTAATGTTTATTAGAGTACTAAAAAAAAACATAAACTCGTCATTTTTTAGTACTCTAATAAACGTTAATACACTAGGAGAAGGCTCTGTTTGATTTATTTATTTTACATGTTATGTGAGGTTACTTCCCAATGGCCTTGAGGACGGCAGCCTTCTCCCCCAACGCTTGATGTGTAAGAACCCTTTATGCTGAGCACTGTGGTATATACAATTCTTTCTGGATGTCTAATGATACTGTTTCATTGTCCAGACCAACCCATCATACTTGGCCAAGGTGATTTTCCAGATGCCTCAAAACAAGTCCACAAAGTTTATGGACACTGTGATCTTCACTCTCTATAATTATGCCTCTAACCAACGAGAAGAGTACCTTCTGCTGAAACTTTTTGAGACTGCTCTGCAAGAAGAAATCAAGTAAGTGTTGCTGGTCATCTGTAAAGTATCATAGAATGATGTTGCATTCTTCACAAGTACTCCTCTCTGCTGTGAGATAAATGCATATGCATTGCACTAAACCATTTTTCTGGGTGAATTCACAGGTCCAAAGTTGACCAAATACAAGATATAGTGACTGGAAACCCAACAGTCATAAAGATGGTGGTCAGCTTTAACAGAGGTGCCCGAGGACAGAACACCCTGCGCCAGCTGCTGGCACCTGTAGTGAAGGAAATCATTGAAGACAAGTCACTCATTATTAACACCAGTGCAGTTGAAGTATACAAGGCTTGGGTGAATCAGCTGGAATCAGCCACTGGGGAAGCAAGGTAAGAGTCCTGTTTTATAGTGGAATGACATTGTGGAATGACGCTACAATGAGGCGCATGCAGGAACTGCTATTTTCTAAACATTTGGGGAAAAATGCCCTTCAGCTTCCTGTTGCCCAATGTCACAAAAACAAGCATACCAAAATTAAAATTGTGTTATGTGTGAAGTGAACATATTGGATGGTTCCTTTACCTCAGAACACCTGCTTCCTTCTTCCAGTTGCCCAACACACACCTCAAGCTGGCCTTGCACTCCTCAATTTTCTTTTGTTTAGCCCTCATTAACATTTTAAGTTATGCTATGTGAATGGGAACATGTAGCAAATATAAAGCAGGGGGTTTTCCAATTTGGCTGTAAATGTGGCAATACACTTTAAATTATTCAACCTCACCTACTGTGTTACTAAACCCAAGAACAAAAAGGTCATATACTGTCGATAACCAGTCATTACATGTGGTGGCTGCATTCGTTTTCTTGAATTACCTTTTTTTCCCATTATATTTCATCTGGTGATCCTGCCAGTAGCGCACTTCCTGTCCTCGGGTGACGCTGCTCACTCATCCTACTGTATCTGTGAAGGAGCAACATTGGCATCCTAGGACAGGACTACAGAATACCTTGCCTGTACTTTTCTTTATAACATAGGAGAAGGGGTTTGTTTTCTTTAGAGATAACTGGAAACAATGTAACTGATACAAGTGCCAAACAAGCAGGGGGCACAAGAACATTTCTGGCAGGACCAACAGAGGTTTTTTTTTTGTATGCACTTATTGATCAGATGTAATTAAACACTTTCATTGTATCTTTAAAAGACCAAAAGAGAGTAAATAGGAGAAGTTCATTGTTAGGGTTTATATACGTTTTAGGCATACTATTTAATAGGGATGCACCAATACAGATTTTTCGGTACCGAAACTTGACTCGTTGATACCGAGTACCGATACCGGTGCTTCCGCTGGCATGGAGACGGCTTTCCGGGCAATTTGATTGCCCAAGAAGCCGGCTCCATGTTGTCTGGCTGGCTTGATTATGCTTAGCCATGAAACCGGCTTCCCAGCCAATCAGCATCAAGCCGGCTGCCCGGCCAATTAGGAAGCCGGGCGGCGAGTAATGAATCCTGATTGGCCGGGAAGGCGGCTCAATGCTTGTTGGCTGGGAAGCCGGCTTTCCAGCCAATCAGCATAGAGTGTGCAGTTTCCAGCCAATCAGCATGGACCCGGCTTCCCAGGCCAATCAGGAAGGCAGGTCATTACTCGCTGCCCAGCTTCCTGATCGTTCTGGAAGCTGGCTCCATGTTCCCCTTCCTCTGACTGGAAGTTCCGGTATCGGGGAAGGTATTTGAGCATTAGTACGAGTACTCGCCAAAATACTCGGTATCGGTACCGATACTAGTATCGGTGCATCCATACTATTTAACCTGTGAAATTAAGCCAGTGCTTCTGTGTGTGTTCCCAGAAATGAGGGGATAATAGCTTCTTGCCGTCTTGGTAATGGCAATAAGAGTCTCTTTTGTTTGAGTTGGGATCTTAGTCTGGCATATGGCCAGCTTTGGGTCGCATTGTGACTCATGTTTACCAAAGTGACTTAAGAAAGTGACCTGTCCTTTGAAATCAATTTAATTAAATGAACACAAACATCCGTTTCCTATAACACTGAACAGTGATCTGGTGGGAAGCTGGGAAGACATGCATGCATGAAATGACCTTGCATGACACACACTATACACTAGCTGCCATTGTCTTTATATGTTGATGTGTCCCCGGGAAAACATTGAATTGTGAAGGAAGATTGTACAGCAGAGAATAGTGTCACAAAAAGATGCCGCCCTACCTGGTAGCAAGAGAGCAGTAGACAGATTAAGTGAGAATGGACAAAGGGACAGGGCTAATGATCATTCCCCACTCCTAAATGATAATGTTCGGTTGCAGTAAATTGACACTGCATCTTGCAAAGAAGGGGAGAGAACCTGTCGCATGAAAAGTGACAGCTTTACTCTCCATTAGCAGTATACTGAGTGACTCTAGTTGATCTTTTAAAAAGTAATATCTTTATTTTTATTTTCAGTAAGCTGCCATATGACGTGACAACGGAGCAGGCGCTATCTCACCCTGAGGTGATTAACAGACTGGAATCTTCAATACAAAGCTTACGTACTGTGACCGATAAAGTTCTCCAGTCCATATTCTCATCCATGGACCTCATACCGTAAGTTCTCTCATTTTTACAGTAGCCTCAGTTAATTCTCCATCAGCGCAAAGCTAAATGTGCTTTGTGTTCAAATGCATAACGTTACTAGAGTTCGTTTTTAATGAAATTGAATATTATTAAACTGCAGCCCAAACTACTGAAAACTGAACTTTTGGTTGCTATAGAATACTAGATATGGTTGCCAAAATTAAATTATGACAGTAGCGTGAGCATGATCATGTAGGCTGGGTTAAACCTGGGCGTTTTTTGGGCGCTCGTTTTAAAAAAAAACGAAACTAAGAA
>NW_017307232.1:158416-161178 GCF_000935625.1 Nanorana parkeri | reverse complement strand
TCATAAACAAAAAAAAAAACGTGTTTTCAAACGTGCAAAAAACGAGCATAAAACGCTTGTATTTGGAACGCCCAGGTGTAAACCCAGCCTTAGGGATGCTTGTTCCAATCCCAGGAGAACTTCTGAAAAAATGACGTACTTTTTAGATTAAAAAAAATATTTATTGGGTTACAGATCATGTAATATTATGACCACTGAGAGGTGATGTGAATAACATTCATTATCTTGTTACAATGGCACCTGGAAGTGGGTGGCATATATTAGGCTGCAAGTAAACATTTTGTCCCTGAAGTTGATGTGTTGGAAGCAGAAAAAAAGGTAAGTGTAAGGATTTAAGTGAATTCGACAAGAGCTAAATTGTGATGGCTAGACGTCGGAGCAACTCCAAAACTGCAGCTCTTGTGGAATGTTACTGGTCTGCAGTGGTCAGGTTCTCTTAAAATTGGTCCAAGGAAGGAAAACCGTGAACCAGAGACAGGGTCATGGGCAGCCAAGCTCATTAATGCACGTGGGGAGCAAAGGATTTCTTGTCTTGCAACTTACAGCACTTAAAGGATGTGCTACTGACAGCTTGGTGCCAGATAAGCACAGTATATATTCAGAGGTCTAGTGGAGTCCATGCCTCGATGGGTCCGGGGTGTTCTGGCGGCAAAAGGGGGGTCTTCTCAATATTAGGCAGGTTGTCATAATGTTATGGCTGATCAGTGTATATACAGTACATGTACATATATTTTGTGTGTAGAATATGTGAGAAAGGAAAATGATTTTAGAATTCTTACTGCAAAAACTTTAGAAAGTGGGACAGGCACTTTGTTTGGATCAAATTACACAATCTGCACTTCTTTATACAGACAGAATTGCCTAAATATATTGTGCGTCTCCAGATTCTGGTAGTATTTTGTCTGTATTTCTGTACTGGTAATTTACTGTATGACTAGTCACCACCACCTGGTCCCTGATTTACTGCTGTGATTACATTGTGGAATGTACTGCAGAGTTGTCATAAACTACACCTATTAAATTCTAAGAAGGCACTAGAAATCATGGACCTCATATTCACTTAAAGGTAAACATGCACAATCCCATGGCTGGCCCCATAACATAGCCATTAATGCAGTTGATTGTGCAGAGGAATATTTTATTGTAAATTTCCTCAAAAAACTCCACTCGCTTGGCCTACAAGACTCTGCTCTCTCATGGTTCTCCTCTTACCTGTCCAAGCGCTCCTTTAGTGTCACCTACAAATCTAACTCCTCCCCTCCTCTTCCTCTTTCTGTAGGGGTCCCCCAAGGCTCTGTCCTTGGACCCCTTCTCTTCTCTATCTACACCTCCTCTCTTGGTCAGTTAATAACCTCACATGGCTTCCAATACCATCTCTATGCCGATGACACTCAAATCTATCTCTCTACTCCGCAACTCTCCCCCTCAGTGTCCTTGCGTGTCACTAATCTACTAACTGACATATCTATCTGGATGTCGCAACACTTCTTAAAACTCAACCTTTCAAAAACTGAGCTCTTGATATTTCCTCCTGCCCGTGCACCTTCCCCCAACTTTTCCCTTGAGATTGTTAACACAACTATCCAGCCCTCCCCCCATGCCAAGGTCCTAGGTGTCATCCT
Source organism: Nanorana parkeri (assembly GCF_000935625.1). Lineage (NCBI taxonomy): Eukaryota > Metazoa > Chordata > Amphibia > Anura > Dicroglossidae > Nanorana > Nanorana parkeri. Next base: position 159,556 of record NW_017307232.1, on the reverse strand, counting down.
TGACTCGGACCTCACCTTTCTTCCCCACATCCAATCACTATCCAAATCCTGCCGCCTTCACCTTCGTAACATCTCCAAAATACGCCCCTTCCTCACCAAAGAAACCGCAAAATTACTCATCCACTCCCTTGTTATCTCTCGTCTTGACTATTGCAACTCCCTCCTCATTGGCCTACCTCTACACAGGCTATCCCCCCTTCAGTCTATCATGAATGCAGCTGCTAGACTCATCCACCTAACCAACCGCTCAGTGTCTGCAACCCCCCTCTGTCAATCCCTGCACTGGCTTCCTATAGCCCAAAGGATAAAATTCAAAATATTAACAACCGCGTACAAAGCCATCCACAACTCTGGCCCCGGCTATATCTCCAACCTGGTCTCAAAGTATTACCCTAACCGTCCCCTCCGCTCTTCACAAGACCTCCTGCTTTCCAGCTCCGTCATCAACTCCTCCCATGCTCGCCTCCAGGACTTCACTAGAGTGTCTCCCATTCTATGGAACTCTCTACCCCAACCTGTCCGTCTATCTCCCACACTGACTGCCTTTAGGCGATCCCTTAAGACTCATCTCTTCAGGGAAGCCTATCCCACCTCACCCTAACCACTGAACAATCACTTTCTCAAACAATCATCCCCACGCAGCTACCTCCTCATGTATCACTTGCCCCTCCCTTTTAGATTGTAAGCCCTCACGGGCAGGGCCCTCCTTACCATCTTGTCTTAAATTGTATTGTGACTGTAATGTCTTCCTTATATTGTTAAGCGCTGTGCAAACTATTGGCGCTATATAAATCCTGTATAATATAATAATAATAAATTGTAGTTAAATAAATATATATAATTTGGTTCCCCAGCACTCCTTGAACACAAGCAGCCTAAGCAGCCTTCTGCTTTCCCATTGCATCTTGGGAGATGGATGTCTTCAGGCTTCCTCCCATGTCTCACAATCTCTCATGAAGCACTGCATTCCCTGATCCATCTGGCTCAGGTTTTTTTCCTTGTGTTTACAATACTGAAATGCATAGATAATTCAGCGAAAGTTATATATTACGATGCCTGTATTATAATTGTGCATCTCTGTGTAGTTGGGGCTGCTCAGAAGAGTCCTTAGACTCTCTGTAGATTAAATAACTTTAAATA